>NW_017306795.1:913313-950654 GCF_000935625.1 Nanorana parkeri | reverse complement strand
GGGTCCGGCCAAAGCGGCGCTGGATCGCATTTCACACCGCGCTCAGAAATGGAGCCGGTCTCGCCGCCGCCATGATTTTTATCTGAACGCAGAAAAAAAAAAAAATCTTGTGCGGATTGCATCTTTTTTTCCCCCCGCTTAGCTTTGGCAGGACAAATGTTGCTCAAACTTCTCCACTTGTCAAGCATGCAAATCTGGGCCTTCTGTTCAGCTCATGAATGCAAACACACGGAGTCACGCAAGCTGTTGACAAAGGCTCACCGCCCGCTATGCGTCGGATATTTTAGGTATCCGTACTGGAGCACCGAAGGTTAGACTAAAGGGAGGCAGCACAGTTCCCAACTTTGGTGAACCAAACATTTCATAGAGGCGCCCAGCCAAAATCTTTTTTTTTAATGGGGACAGATTAGAAGCCCTATTAGGAGTCACAGGAGCTGTTTGCGTAGGTCCGCTGCCCGACACATCGACTATTTTAGGCATCCGTACTGGGGCTCAAAGGTTAGACTAAAGGGAGGCAGCACAGTTCCAAACTTGGGTGAGCCAAACATTTCATAGAGGCGTCCAGCCACATTTTTTTTTAATGGGGACAGATAAGTAACCCTATCAGGAGTCACGTGAGTTGTTGGCGTAGGTTCACCGCCCAATACGCATGGGCTATTTTAGGCATCAGCATTTCATACGGGAGCCCTGAAGGTTGGACTGAAAGGAGGTAGCACAGTTCCCAACTTGGGAGAGCCAAACATTTCATAGAGGTTTCCAACCAAATTTTTTTTAATGGGGACAGATTAGAAGCCCTGTCAAGTTTTTACTGCTATCAGTAATATTTCCCTTCACTTCCTGCCATGCTGACAACGCATTCACCAGACAGGAAATGATGGAAAACCTGCGACCAGCTGTGAGTTCAGATTTCATTAGCATCGCGGTGGGGGAGGGGCATTTTGTAAAATTGGAGTTCTGCTTTATTGGCGCCCTGCTAGGGTACCAATTACACAGCTAAAGGTGGCCATACACTTTACAACCATCGCAAGACCTTAGTCTTGCGATGGTTGTAAAGTAATTTAAAAAACTTACGATCTGCCTATCTTGGACAGGCAAATCATACTTGCGATCATCGCAATCCCGCCCCCCTGGGGGGCGGGCTTCCGATGATCGGGCAGTGTGCGCGTGCGCACACCGGCCCGTTCGGCATTTGTCTCCCGAGCACTGTTCAAACCAGCCGAAAATCTTACAATTTTCGGCTGGTTTTCTAGCATGCTCCTTAGACAAAAGACGTGCGACCGTACAGTAGAAACGGTCGCACGCCTTCATTCATACTGCACGATTCTCGTACGATCGCGGGATTTCCCGGGATTCTCGTACGAGAATCGTGCAGTGTATGGGCACCTTCCCCCTCCATGAAGGATTCCAGTCACCTCACAAAGGATCAGTGTTCAGAGCCGGCCACTGCCATCCACAGAGCTGCTCCTATACAGAACACCGAGGCTCACGCAGGAAGGAAGTTGTTAAATAGCAAAACACAATTTTCAGAGTGAAAGTGACATTTACGTGCACCATAAAACTGGTTTTATGATGGCATAAAAAAAAAAATACACTTTGTATGTCTGTATAAAAAATGTTTTCCTTCAGGGTCAAAGTGCCGCGTTCTGCATGTATAGGCTGCCGGCGGTTTCCTGTGTTCTGGAGGAATTAGATCTCAACACTGCCACCGAATAAGAGAAGATGGAAACCATGACTGGGAGACGTTTAGTCTGCATAGGAAAAGCAATTAAAAAGTTGATCAATACACCTGTATGGTGTGATCGGGGCTCATAGAGAACAATTGTATCCTTGTATTGATCAATACACCTGTATGGTGTGATCAGGGCTCATAGAGAACAATTGTATCCTTGTATTGATCAATACACCTGTATGGTGTGATCAGAGCTCATAGAGAACAATTGGATCCTTGTGCTGACCAATACACCTGTATGGTGTGATCGGGGCTCATAGAGAACAATTGGATCCTTGCATTGATCAATACACCTGTGTGGTGTGATCGGGGCTCATAGAGAACAATTGGATCCTTGCATTGATCAATACACCTGTATGGTGTGATCGGGGCTCATAGAGAACAATTGTATCCTTGTATTGATTAATACACCTGTATGGTGTGATCGGGGCACATAGAGAACAATTGCCCCCTTCCATTCATCTGCGTTGATTAATACACCTGTATGGTGTGATCAGGGCACATAGAGAACAATTGCCCCCTTCCATTGATCTGCGTTGATTAATACACCTGTATGGTGTGATCGGGGCACATAGAGAACAATTGCCCCCTTCCATTGATCTGCGTTGATTATTACACCTCTATGGTGTGATCGGGGCACATAGAGAACAATTGCCCCCTTCCATTGATTTGCGTTGATTAATACACCTCTATGGTGTGATCGGGGCACATAGAGAACAATTGCCCCCTTCCGTTGCTCTGCGCAGATCAATGCACCCGGAGTGAACGAGTTCTCATTGTTCCAGCAGCAGATGATGACCTGGCCGTAGTCTGGGCGTTGCGGTGCCATGTTGGATGGATTCCATGCTGTCACCATTAGGAAGGGTCGCTGGCTGTAACAAACACGTTACTGTATAAAGGGTGAAGTAAGCGCTCGGTAAGTCCTGGCCTCCTTCCACCTGGCTGGGACAGGCCAAGGCACCGCGAACAAGGCGCAGCCTCTTGGCAGACCCTCACTGCTTTTTTCCCCAGTCCTAATATTAACTGTAAATATGATTTCCTTTCATGAGTGTGATTGCGGTTTCCCGGAGAGATAGGGTTTTACCACCTTTCATTGGCGGTTTTATCTGCTCGGATAAAAGGCCATTATCGTTTTATTTTTTCATCTTGCGTGCAAAGCCTGCGAGCGGATAAACTGCGTTTTGCAGATGACAGACTGGACCGACGTTAAAGCGGAACTCCAGGAAGACATATAAATGCAGCTACGTGTTTATTAAACCATCAAAAAATATTATCAGTGTATGTACTGAAATCTGTCATTCTGTGCAATGTGGAGGACTGGAAGAGGGAGGGGCCACACCGGGAGCCAATCAGACTCTGCTGCGTGCACATGTGATAGGGTTGCCACCTGTCCCGGATTCAATTGGACAGTCCGGTTTTTGAATCCTCTATGTGCTGTTTCTCGGTTTTAGCCGGCCTGAAACCCGGAAACGGCACATACAGGACTCAAAACCCGGACTGTCCAAGTGAATCCGGGACAGGTGGCAACCCTAACATGTGATGGCAGTGGGAGAGCAGAGGGATGACTCCTCAGTCTGCTGCTTCTCCTTCACTGTCAAATCAGCAAACTGCGGGTGTGCTTGGGTCCTCTCCAGGCTGGGAGAGGGAGGGGCATCCCTAAGAGCAAATCAGACTCTGCTGCGTGCACATGTGCTGATAGGGGGAGTGAGCAGAGGGATGACTCTGCAGTGTTTTGCTACTCCTTTATAGTCTAATCAGCAAGCTGGGGGTGTGCTGGGGTACTCTGCAGACTGGGAGAGAAAGGTGCAGCACTGGGAGCCAATCAGACTCTGCTGTATGATAGTAGGAGAGAGCAGAGGGATGACTCCTCAGTGTGCTGCTTCTCCCCTACTGTCTAATCAGCAAGCTGAAGGTGTGCTTGGGTACTCTGCAGACTGGGTGAGAAAGGGGAGGCACTGGGAGCCAATCAGACTGCTGCGTGCACATGTGCTGACAGCGAGAGAGAGCAGACTGAGCAGAGGGATGACTCCTCAATGTGCTGCTACTTCTCGATTGTCCAATCAGAAAGCTGAGGGTGTTTTCAGGTCCTTCAGCAGAGCTGTAGCTGCAGTGGCAGTCTTAGTCCTGGCTGTGTTGTCCGGCAGGGGTATGCAGCACACCAAACTTATTATAAACATACGATCAATACAAACCACCAGCCAAGGATAAAGGCTGCTGAAGTTATTTCCAACTCAACTTTTCTAAACCTCACCCATGCCAAGCCCACTTCATTGGTCACCAAGGCCGCCAATCATATTAAAGGAGAACTATGAGGTGAGTGCTTTTCACAGGTCACAGGTCGGCTCAGTAGATCGGGAGGTGAGCGAACACATACCGGCGTTCGTTCACTTCTCGATCCTGTCACGGCAGAAAGCCGTGACAGGGGAGGGACTGGATTCCCCCCTCCGCTGTCCGATCCTCCAGCGCTGACTGGCGGAACGGACGGGGGAGGGGGCGGGTACAGCTGACTCTGCCTCTATGTAGGCAGAGCCAGCTGTCACTCACACAGCTGGGCGGATCCAGACATAATTGTCGGGATCCGTTCCGGCTGAGGCGTCTCAGTATACCGCGAGCAGCAGCTCTCTATATACTGAGCTTAGGGTGACAGGAGATTGTTTTGCTACTCCTTTATAGTCTAATCAGCAAGCTGGGGGTGTGCTGGGGTACTCTGCAGACTGGGAGAGAAAGGTGCAGCACTGGGAGCCAATCAGACTCTGCTGTATGATAGTAGGAGAGAGCAGAGGGATGACTCCTCAGTGTGCTGCTTCTCCCCTACTGTCTAATCAGCAAGCTGAAGGTGTGCTTGGGTACTCTGCAGACTGGGTGAGAAAGGGGAGGCACTGGGAGCCAATCAGACTGCTGCGTGCACATGTGCTGACAGCGAGAGAGAGCAGACTGAGCAGAGGGATGACTCCTCAATGTGCTGCTACTTCTCGATTGTCCAATCAGAAAGCTGAGGGTGTTTTCAGGTCCTTCAGCAGAGCTGTAGCTGCAGTGGCAGTCTTAGTCCTGGCTGTGTTGTCCGGCAGGGGTATGCAGCACACCAAACTTATTATAAACATACGATCAATACAAACCACCAGCCAAGGATAAAGGCTGCTGAAGTTATTTCCAACTCAACTTTTCTAAACCTCACCCATGCCAAGCCCACTTCATTGGTCACCAAGGCCGCCAATCATATTAAAGGAGAACTATGAGGTGAGTGCTTTTCACAGGTCACAGGTCGGCTCAGTAGATCGGGAGGTGAGCGAACACATACCGGCGTTCGTTCACTTCTCGATCCTGTCACGGCAGAAAGCCGTGACAGGGGAGGGACTGGATTCCCCCCTCCGCTGTCCGATCCTCCAGCGCTGACTGGCGGAACGGACGGGGGAGGGGGCGGGTACAGCTGACTCTGCCTCTATGTAGGCAGAGCCAGCTGTCACTCACACAGCTGGGCGGATCCAGACATAATTGTCGGGATCCGTTCCGGCTGAGGCGTCTCAGTATACCGCGAGCAGCAGCTCTCTATATACTGAGCTTAGGGTGACAGGAGAACTATGAGGAAAAGCCCTAACCCCATAGTTCTCCTTTAAGGAGAGACTCGTACTGAGAAAAACACGTGGGCTGCCATTAATGACCTCTTTTGCCTGCCCAGCAAGTTGACCCAGCGCCTTCTGAGCATGCAGATCATCAGTTCTGACTTCACTGGCTGCATGCTCGCTCTTGGTCAGTGACTCAGAAACAGCCAGGCAATCAGCAGTTCCAGAAAGAGCTCAGGTCTCCTCTGAGTATGTTAAAATCCTTTTTTTTTTTTGTTACTTTGTTTTAACAAGAACGCTTTGTGCAACCCAAAATAGCTGCAGCCCCCCAGGAGAGTGTGGAGGTGTCTTGTTTATTGCTGACCTGCAATGCCCTTTTCACACAAATCCTTGGCGGCATTACCCGGCTGCGCCCTGCTTTGCTCTGCCCCTGCCAAGATCCTTCTTGTTGACACTTTTTTTTTCTGTTTCCGGGAGCCGTAGATTTTTCCCACATGACGGCTATTCAAAGCTTACCCTGTGGACACTGCCGGTGAGATAATTGTCTAAGACACAATCACACACAAAGACACAAAGGTGTGGAGTGCTGAAGACAATGCGAAATGTCAGCGCCTGTGACAGGACAACTCCCAGAGCAATCAGCCAAGGCTGAAGTACAGGACCGGCGTGCCGACTTACTGCGCGCTGCCAGAGGATTGCATGTAAGCGGATGTACACCCCAACAATTGCCTTCTCTTATCTGCTCCCTGGGGGTCTGCTAGATAGACCAGTGGAAGCGTTTTGTTTTATTTGCACCATAAATGCACCCATTGATCCCGCCAGAAATCTTGTGAGCTGGTAACTTCCGGTGCCGACTTTTATCAGTTACATTGTAACAGCCTACAGAACCTTGTGTGGTGTGATCGGGGCTCATAGAGAACAATTGGATCCTTGTGCTGACCAATACACCTGTGTGGTGTGATCGGGGCTCATAGAGAACAATTGGATCCTTGCATTGACCTATACACCTGTATGGTGTGATCGGGGCTCATAGAGAACAATTGGATCCTTGCATTGACCTATACACCTGTGTGGTGTGATCGGGGCTCATAGAGAACAATTGGATCCTTGCATTGACCTATACACCTGTAGGGTGTGAATGGGGCTCATAGAGAACAATTGGATCCTTGCGTTTCCCGCCAGAAATCTGTCTGGTAACTTCCTGTGCCGACTCTTGTCAGTTGTAATGGCCTACAGAACCTTGTTATGGCCTTATATATTGTAATGGCCTACAGAACCTTGTTATGGAGAAGAGAAGAGGGGGGAGGTTTCAGTAGTCCTCTACTAGGGTAACAATGCTGCTTCTCCACTGATACAGTACAGTAAACTAAAGCTGGGAGATTTACCTGCTTTTCTCTATGGGCCACCCCCAGCACTGCAAGGGTTAAATGCTCGTTTTTGCCTAGGGTCAAAAATAAAAAAGTTCTACTCCCCCGATCCTGTGAGGTGAGGCAGTCTAAGGTCCACCATTCTATACACTGTGTATAGGATGTGAGGACGCTGAGGGACTAGGAGCAGAAAGGTTGGATCGAGTGCGGTCACAACCGGCCGCCTCTGAGGTTCGGGTGGGTATATCTTTGTTATATTGGCCCCCTTGGCAAAAACGAACAGCTAACCCTTGTAGCGCGGGAGGGTGACGTTCTGCTTCAGGCTGCGTTTGGTCACATGAACAGCACCAGCATTTAGGAAGAGTTCAGGAATCTGGGGAGCAGGGTTTTTTTTGGCCCTGCGTGTGATTGGCCGCTTGGGGAAAGAGGCGTGTTCTTCATTTCGCTATAAGGAAGGTTGTGCACTTTCCGTGTAGTAACAGTCTCCGCTCTGTGCCTTCCCCGAAGGGTCTGCGAGCTGAAATCTCCCCTCTTTCCTGACAGCTCGTAGATTTGGAGCGCCGGAGTCTCTCCTTGGCTTCCGAGGGCTCTGCGCACAGCTGCGGAGGAGATATAGTACAGCTACTGTATGCTATTATGAAACCGAGGCCTCTGAGTTCCTTCCAAGCTGCAGACAAGCGAGTTATTCTTTGGCCTGTTTTCTTTGGCCCGGGCCGCGGTGCCGCGCAGAATGAATCAAATCGTATTAACTTTCAGGAGGGAAGCGTGTGGTCGAGGGGAGCCGTTTGTGGCTAGATGGTGCAGATAGGGCCGGCGGGTCATGGGGAGCGCTCTGCGGTCCTGACGCGCTGCTGGGGCCCGGCGAAAACCCTGACCGCCCCGATTTATGTCTTTCAGGCTGCGGCACAGCAAAACCGCTGCAGGGGCGGCAGGAAAACCGGTGCTGGGCGTAAGAAACTTACCAATAAAACGAAGCCAAAAAAACATAGTGCCAAAAAACAAAACACGCGTGTGCTAAAAGAAACATTCTGGGCTTCCGTCAAAGGCTGCCTAGTATCGAGTCAACGTACCTTAAAGGGGATGTACACCCCAACAATAAACTTCTCTTATTGGCTCCCTATTGGTCTGTCAAATATCCCATTACAAGCGTTTTGTTATATCTGTGCAAAAAAATACCTGTTGATCCCGAAAGGAAATCCTGTGCTGCACTGGTATCTGATACATTGTTGTTAGGAGAACAAGACTCCGCCCATTATGTACAAGAGGACAGGGGAGTTCCCAGTAGACCTGTCCTCTATCTGTTGTCCTGACAAAGCAGGTTTGCCTTAAAGGAAAACTATAAGGTGAGTGAAAATCACTCCTCCTCATAGTTCGTGCCGACGTGTGACAATGAGACTGTCACAGGTCGGCTCAATAGAACGGGAAGTGAGCGAACACATACCGGCGCTCGCTCACTTCTCGATCCTGTCCCTTCAGAGAGCCATGATTGTCAGTCACCTCTCCCCGCAGGGATTCCCCCACCCCCCCTCTCAAATCCTCCAGCGCTGAGTGGAGGAATGGATGGGGAGGGGGCGGGTACAGCTGGCTCTCCCTCTAGATAGGTAGAGCCAGCTGTCACTCACGCAGCTGGGTGGATCTCAACAGTAATGTCGGGATCCGTCCCGGCTGCGGCGGTCTCAGTATATCGCAAGCAGTAGGTCGCGGTATACTGAGCTTAGGGTAACGGGAGGACGCTAGTTTATGTCCTCCCGTGACCCTGAGGAGAACTATGGGGAAAAACACTAACCCCATAGTTCTCTTTTAAAGGTGTTGCTGGAGGTTGCGTTATTTACTTGTATTCTCTCCCTGTCAGGCTGAGTGTCAAGATGGGAACCCCAAAAACTTTGAAAAAGGGGACCACGGCGCCCCCAAAATGCCGCTGTCTTCTGTGTGAGCTTTGTTTCTATCACAACTAAGACCTCAGTAAAGATATAAGGTCTTTAATTATGCGCTGGCCATCTTTTGGGTTTTTTTTGGATCACTGTTGCCCGTGCACCCTATTTAAGGCAGAAAGAGACTCCCCTGGCTTCTCAGGATGTGTAAATCACAAGGCTGCCTGCACAGAATTACAAATCCTTCAGCAGGTAAACATTTTGCATTCATGTATTTCAGCCTCATATTCGGCTGTTGCCAGGTCTGCTTTCGATTTTGTGCTGGAGTATAATGAATGTCTACCGGCTCGGGATGAGATATCATAAACAGAGTATCAAATAGCATGCCAAAATCCCACATTATCCGCCATTTACGTCACCGATGAATGCCGCGCAATCTTGTCAGATCGGGTTACATGCTTTCATTAATTTTATCTCATTCTTCATCATTACAGGTGACGAGGTTTTCTTTTTTGTTGGTTTGGGAGTGGTTAGGGTGGGGGGAAGGGGTAGGGGAGTTGTAGCTGAGCTGCTGATAGAACAAATTGGATGACTGCAGTGCTCCTGCACTGAACATTGACGATGAATTGCTCCAAAGTGCCTGCAGCTCCAGAGGTCAGTGCGGGCTTGTTTTAAAGTTTGTTTACTGCTTGTAGACGCTTCAATGCCCACAGGTTCACTTGAAAGGAAAACATCAGGAGATATGGGAACCTTCCCTAGATCAGGCTGCAAATTTGACAATTTGTTGCTCCAAAGTGCCTGCAGCTTTAGAGGTCAGTGAGGGCTTGTATTAAAGTGCAGTTACTGCTTGAAAACACTTCAATGCCCATAGCCTGGCCACAGGTCCACTCCCCCAAGTCAGGTTGGAACACCCTAAACTGCAAGGTGGATGCCCATAGCCTGGCCACAGGTTCACTTGTAGCGGAAGGCATCAGGAGATGTCGGACCCCCCCCCAGGTCAGGCTGGAACACCCTAAACTGCAAGGTGGATGCCCATAGCCTGGCCACAGGTTCACTTGTAGCGGAAGGCATCAGGAGATGTCGGACCCCCCCCCAGGTCAGGCTGGAACACCCTAAACTGCAAGGTGGATGCCCATAGCCTGGCCACAGGTTCACTTGTAGCGGAAGGCATCAGGAGATGTCGGACCCCCCCCCAGGTCAGGCTGGAACACCCTAAACTGCAAGGTGGATGCCTATAGCCTAGCCATAGGTCCACTTGCAGCAGAAAGCATCTGGAGATTTCGAAATGCCTACTCCTCCCCCCCAAGACAGGCTGGAAATTTGATGATTAATTGCTCCAAAGTGCCTGCAGCTTTGGAGGTCAATGAGGGCGTGTTTTTACAGTTTATTTGCTGTTTGTAAAAATGGTATTGCCCACAACCTGGTCCACTCGCAGCAGAAGGCATCAGGAGATGTGGGAACGTCCGCCAGGTCAGGCTAGAACACCCTAAACTGCAAGGTGGTTGCCCATAGCCTGGCCCCAGGTCCATTCGCAGCAGAAGGCATCAGGAGATGTGGGAACGTCCGCCAGGTCAGGCTAGAACACTCTAAACTACAAGGTGGTTGCCCATAGCCTGGCCCCAGGTCCACTCGCAGCAGAAGGCATCAGGAGATGTGGGAACGTCCGCCAGGTCAGGCTAGAACACTCTAAACTGCAAGGTGGTTGCCCATAGCCTGGCCCCAGGTTTACTTTCAGCAGAAGGCATCAGGAGACGTGGGACCCCCGCCAGGTCAGGCTGGAACACTCTAAACTGTAAGGTGGACGGGAACAGAGCCAGGATCTACAGTGCAGAGACTATGCCTTAAAAATGTATAAAACCCCAGCAGGGAACCGGCCTTCACCTACCACTAAAATATCCCATCAGGGTGGAATGATCCTTTAACTAATTCCAATAGAAAGAAAAAAAAAGAATTCCCCTTCAAGCTTGTGGAAACGTCTATATAAAAGGCCTCCCACCCGTTACAGTAAAAGCACTTATTTATTTGTTTCCACATAGAACTCTCCCCTGGTGCCTGTTCTACCCGAGTACATTCCGCTCCTCTATTAAGGGGGATTAAAAGATAATATATCTGATGACGCGGAGCAGTCAGCACTCCACTTGGAAGAGAGAGCGCCGAGTCAAACCTGCATTTGGCGCTTGACTCACCCGCTGCGATCGGTGAAAAGCTGCTGCCTAGGACGGTACCCGCCGGCGCTGCCAGGTGGTGGAAATTGTGGTTTTGGAAAATAGGCCGCTTTTTTTTTTTTGGAAGGTTTGTAACAAATGTAAAAATAATAAAAAGTTTTTGGAGCGGCAGATCAGAGAGCAGCTCAGGTTCCCGATTTGCAGTCCGTTATTACGTTAGATTAGAGGTTGCGGCGGGCGCAGCATAACATTAACATTCCACCAGCTTCATGTGATGTTCTTCATGGCTTTTGAGGCTCCGGAGCATCTCTGATCATGTGACCGTACACGGGAGAGCCGATCTCGCCCCCCCCCCCCCCCCCCGACCAAACCCCACGTCGCGGGGGGGGCGAGATCTTTGGATAGAATGTAGCAATTATCAATCGGCGTTAACTACAATCTGAACTGCCGACTGATTGCATGGGATGGGATGGAAGATGAACGCGATTGGAAGGGCTGGAAATTCTTGATTGTTTTCACGCCGCGCGGCGGCACCAGTCCCATGATGATCATTTTTGTCATTTTCCCAGCAAATCAGTGATGAGGGTGACTTTTCCATTTGTCTTCAAAATAGCGAAATGTCACCGGCACAACGCAAGACCCTTTTAAGTATGATCTTTTCAGAAAGCCAATCAATGGCATGATCTCGCACAAAAAAAATGATGTGTGTATGGCTAGCGTAAAGAAGCCACCTTGCCGCCCCTGAGAACACGTGTTACAGTGTAGAGCCCATTGGATCATAGGCACAAAATGCACACATGACCCCCAACTTCTTGCCATGACCAGATTAAGCCACGCCCCCTCAAACCACTAAGCCCCACCCCTGTCAAATGCAACACAAGATGGTGTATGGCAGGGGTAGGCAACCGCACTCTGTCTCCCAGCAGCTGAGCATGCACAGCAGCATCAAAAAACAGAACCTGTAGTCTCTATTCTATGGGGCTCTGCTCTTTTGATACTGTTATGCACACACAAGGGCCAGGAGGCAGCACACTGGGGAGTCCTGTAGCTGCTTATGTTCCTCAAGACCTGGACCCATTGTTAACATTCACACGTCATAATATTACCAAATTATAGAGTAACATTTTCTTGCTTGACATGAACCACAAGCCGCTGCCGGAAAGCTCCCATCGGTGTGCCATAGATCACAAGGTCTGCCTCTACCTGGAGCACTGTGGACGTTTCACATCATTAGAGACGGCAGACAGTGCTTGTAGAGATAATTAGCAAATTTGCCTGCTCCCTGTACAAACACACCTACAGGCTATACATAGAAGGGCGTGTTCCTGTATCAATGGACACCCACTGGTGAGATTGTCTACACTGTACTGATCTCTTTGTGGCCATACTAGGGGTAGGCAACCTCAGCACTCCAGCTGTTGTGGAACTACAAGTCCCATGAGGCAGTGCAAGGCTCTGACAGCCACAGGCATGACTCCCAGAGGCAGAAGCATGATGGAACATGTGTCCCTGCACTATACAATCAGATTGGGCAATCTCTATACCGTTTCCTTTACAAGCTACAGCTCTACTATAATATAAAACGAAGGGGGTTATTCACTAAGGAGCGGAAGGATGCAGGTACAGCTGGGCGGAGCCAGATGTGATCTCACAGCTGGCTCTGCCCAGTTGTAATGATAGATCAGCGTCCCCAAACGACCTGGGGTTGCTGATCTGTCATTAAACAATAATAACTGGGTGGAGCTTCGGCTCAGCCGATCCAGATGTTGGACCGGCTGAGTGGAAGTCCTTCTGCACTTCAGCCGAACATGCAGGGCATGAAATCACCCGTACTGAGCCGGAGTGAATAGCCGAATGTCGTTCGGTTCGGTAATTCACTCGCTGCTTTAGGCAGCTTAGTGAATAACCCTGTAAATATATTTATACTATATATATATAAAGGGGAGCATTTATCAAATCTGGAGCAGTTGCCCAGAGCAACCAATCAGCATCTCTTTCTCATTTCCACATCTTATCTGAGCAAACTGAAGAGAGATGCTGATTGGTTGCCCTGGGCAACTCCAGTTTTGATAAACTCCAGGCCTACACAGTTGTCGGTAGATTTATGGCAGACTGCACAGTGTATGGCCAGCTTTGAACACAATTCGAGGACTACAGTTCCCTTCTACCCTATGGGGTTCTTTGTAGACATATCGTCCTCCTCAGCATCAGAAAATGTGAGTCTCAGCGTAGCCGCGTGACGCGAGGAGCTGCGATGGAATGGAGGAACAGCTGCGTGGAGAATGGGATTTGGCTGGTATGCGGGGGGGTCATTGTCACTGCTGGGGAACAGGTTTTGTGGTGTGATCGGAGTGTCTCTTTAAACGCTCCGGTAGGTAACGCACTCAGAGGGGATTAGTGAGCTGCTTCTGTCTTTGCTGCTCTTTTCTTTCTCCTCTCTGCGGGACTTACACATAGTTATTACATGCACAGTAATGGCTTAAAGGTGAAATGAAAGAACAGGTTCTGCTGCCACCCACATAGACCGTGGCGCTCTCCGGTTACCTGTGTGCCGTCAGTGAGTCACCGTCACACTGCTGGAATAGCTCAGAGCTGTGTCACTTCCCCTAGGAGAGCAGCGCGGCCAAAACTCCCTCCTGCCCCATCCATACAGAGCCCTACTTTACCCCGTAACAGGGGCGGGCAACTTCGGCCCTCCAGCTGCTGTGGAACTACAGGTCCCATGAGGCATTGCAAGACTGACAGGTACAGGCCTGATCCCCCCAGAGGCATGTTGGGATTTGTAGCTAAAGCACAGGAGGAGGGCCGGAGTTGCCCACCCCGGCCTTAAAGGGTATAGCAACCCGAAAAGCAAAAATATACCATATTGCAGTACGCCGGTCCTTAGACATGGCAGCTGCATTCGTTTTTTTATTTTGTGATTTTCTCTCCTGTTGATCCTGCCTGTAATATACTTCCTGTCCAGGGTGACAACACTCACTCAAAGTGCAACTGAAGCCAAAGCTATTTGTTTAGTTTAGGATAGAGTGGAGAGGGATTAAAACACCCGTCAGGTTTTTATTGCTGTCTGTGTCCATGTTTGGGAGATTCGCCCTCTCTATTTGTCCTGGTGACCGTTATCACTGAAAGCGAAAGATTTTGGGCTGAACTACAGACAGGAAGAGATGGGAAATCTTCCAATAGGGACACTAGTTCTGGTGACTACAGGGATTTCCTTCACTTTGGAGGGATTTCCTTTCACTTCCTGTCGAGGCTGTTGGACAGGATGTATGGGGAAATCTTTCCAATGGGACACAGATGGCAAAAAAAGGTTGACAGGGGTTATAACTAGGGATGCAGCGATACCGATACTAGTACCAGTGCCGATACCGAGTATTTGGGCGAGTACTCTACCAAATGCTCCGATGCCTAGCACGATACCCGGTATCAGGAAGCCGGGCAGCGAGTCATTACATGCTGCCCTGGCTTTCTGATTGGCCGGCTCCATGCTCCCTTGTCACTCAGTGAAGAGAGAGTATGGAGCCAGCTTCCAGGCCAATCAGGAAGCTGGGCAGCGTGTAATGGTCGGGAAGCTGGCCAATCAGGAAGCCAGACAGCGAGTCATTACTCGTCCCCCCGGCTTCCTGATTGGCCAGAAAGCCGGCTTTACGCTCCCTCATCACCAGGTGACAGGTGACAAGGGAGCATAGAGCCGGCTTCCCGGCCAATCAGGAAGCCGGCCGCCGTGTAATGATTCGCTGCCCGATACCCGAGCTACCGGTATCAGGAAGCGAGTCATTACATGCTGCCCGGCTTCCTGATTGGTCAGAAAGCCGGCTCCATACTTCCTTATCGCCTGGTGACGGGAAGCATGGAGACAGATTCCCTGCTAATCGGGAAGCCGGGTGGCGAGTCATTGCACAGACGGCAATAAAGGGGCGAGGGGGGTTTAACCCTTCCCCACTCGTCCCGGAAGGAAGACAATGGAAGTTCCGCCCGGAGTTGCGCTTCCAACTCTCCAGGACTCCAGAATGTTCCATTGCATTTCCGCGGCAATAAATCACCTGAACAAACACTGTGTGAGTGTGGCGGGATTTACACCCGGCCGGCCTTTCAGCTCGCTGGGGAATCATTAACCTAATATTTATTTATGTTGAAGTCACAGCCCGGTGTCAGTCAGGCTGATGTATAGGAACACTCCGAAATAAAACAATGGCGGCTCCTGAATCCCCGCCTACAAACACCGCCAGCGGCCAGGACGGCGGAAATCTTGGCTGAAGTAACGACTACGGGGGAGATTGCGGGAATCCAGGAAGATGGATAACTCTCAGTCCAGAAGGAGAAACATGCACACTGATCAGCTCCTCTCTCACTCTGCTCTCTGCTCCTATCAGCATGCTCCTTGCACCGCAGCACCCCTGATTGGCTCCTAGTAATGCCTTTCCCTCCCCTGCTACTTGACTAGATTAGTAAACTGAGATAAACACACAATGTTAAGCTCATCTCTCTGCTCTCTCCTCCTATCAGCATGCTTGTTGCACTGCAGCACCCCTAAGTGGCTCCTTGTGCTGCTTCTCCCTCCCCCGCTATTTGATTGGAGATTAATGCAATTTATTAAGCTTGTCTCTCTGCTTTCTCCTCCCATCAGCATGCTTGTTGCACTGCAGCACCCCTAAGTGGCTCCTTGTGCTGCTTCTCCCTCCCCCGCTATTTGACTGGGATAGCAAGCAGAGATAAACGCACAGTGCCGAGCTCATCTCTCTGCTCTCTCCTCCTATCAGCATGCTGCTTGCACTGTAGCAACCCGGAGTGGCTCCTTGTGCTGCTTCTCCTTCCCCTAAAATTTGAGTGGGACAGTAAACAGAGATAAATGCACACTGATGAGCTCATCTCTCTGTCACTCTGCTCTCTCCTCCTATCAGCATTGCCACCCTGATTAGCTCAGTGTGCTGCTTCACCCTCCCCCACTCTGAGCTCTGCTGTACAGTAGACTGCGAGAGGCTGATACCAACTTAAGCTCAGGTATGTACACTGAGCTGACAACAAGGGAACCCCCAGCCGGGGAGGTGCCCCCCCCCCCCCCGCCCTGGGGGGCAGCAGAAGAGAAAACATTTATCTACTTGTATACAAAAGCCCAAGTGGAAAATATTCCTCCTGCCGGCACGGAGCGATACAGAACTGATGTGTTTATACATTAAACATGAAAGGAAAGTCAGCGCCGGAACATTATCCGCCTGCGTCTGCATTTATAAAGCGTTCGCATGGACACGTCCGCCGTCCGAGAAATGTGCTCAGTCCTTCCCACCAACCCAGACATAAAGGGAACCGGAACTCCGTCCTCCATGACGAGACCCCGGGGTGCCTCTCATCACCTGGAATCCGGGTCTGATCTCTTCATTTAAAGGGCACGTACACCCCGACAACCAACTGGAACTCCTACATGGTCCCTTGAAGCTCAGAAAGGTGCATGGACACAGGGCCAGCCTCAGTGCTCACGACGGTCCCTGCTCCAGGGGCATCCAGATACCGGCTGTCACCCGGCCGCGTCGTCATCGCGCATGCGCAGCCATCTTTGTGATACCTGCAATGTCGATGGACGCCGGCAGAGAGAGGAGGGGACGTTCACCTGGCAGGATAAGGTTTCCTGCTGGCTCCCCTTCTCTCTCCTGCAACTGTCGGGGCTCCTCGTCCATGACCGAGTGCCCGACTTTTCAGAGGGGGCGGCACCAAAATGACACATCTAATGGAGTCACCTAGGTTCGGGCCGCACCCCCCTTGTGATACCACTGCCCGGCTTTGTAGCCATTCCTCTCATTATGGAAGTCTACCAGTCAGACACGACTGATTGAATCCAATGCACGCTCCAGGTGGCTGATACATTATCTTAGCTGCTAGAGAGACTGACTGTACAAAATGGAGAGGACTACACTGCCCAGCCCTTCCATTCTACCAAAACCACACTTCGGTGCCCTCTATAGGAGACAAATGGCACAGCGACTTGACCATCTAGTCAGGAGTAGGCAACCTGGGCCCCCCAGCCATTGTGGAAGTCCCGTGAGCCGTTGCAAGCCTCCGACAGCCACAGGCAGGACTCCCGGAGGCAGATGCATGATGGGAATTGTAGTTTCAACACAACTGGAGGGCTGAGGTTGCTTACCCTGATAATAGTAACCCAACCGTAGGAATAGTACATAGTGCAGCGGGGTCAGTAAGTAAACTTGGCTTACTTCTCGGTTCTCTTGGTCCATCCACTGTGATTTTTATGGCTCGGTGGTAAGTGGCCACTTGCGGAGGATTGGTGAAGACGGTGATGGTCAACGTGAAGCTTTTACCTGTGAAATAAAAAATACGAAAACATATCTTTTAATTTTATTTTTTTATAAAACATTTATACAAAAACCAGATAAATCTCACGTGGGCTTTACAGTGTTTGGTTTATTTATCGTTTACATTTCCTAAAGTGGACCTGTCAGCAATTGCACGCTTTTATCAGACGTTCCGCTGAAACGCAGCTGCTACACAATGCCGTTTATCTTTCTCAGCCAGCCAGCCAGCCAGCCAGCTCTCTGATTAAAGGTCCCCACACACCTTACGATCATCGTACGATAATCACGGGAAATCCCGCGATCGTACGATTATGATAAGGTGTGTGGAAGCCGTGCGGCCTCTACTACTGTAAGGTCGCACGACTTTAAACTTACAAACATGTTTGAAAACCCGCCGAGCATCGCACGATGTTCAGCGGGTGTGTAGCATGTTCGTACGATAAAAGCCGGACGGGCCGGTGTGCGCAAGCGCACACTGCCCGTTCGGCATTGCGGTCATCGGAAGCCCGCCCCTCAGGGGGCGTGGCAGATCGTACGTTTTTGTTAAGTACCTTACAACCATCACAAGACAAAAGTCTTGCAATGGTTGTAAGGTGTGTGCCCAGCCTTAGTTTCACTGTGTTGTCAGGACCTCCCTGCTGTCTGGGCTAAGCCCCGCCTACTTGCCTTCACCCCAGTCAGGGTCTAAAGTGCTTACAGTGGAAAGGAACGTGGCAGCTCCGGGCAATAAAAAATGTTGCCCCCGGAGGTGTAAAATAAAAAAAAGCAGCTTTGGCTGCTTTATTCCTCCTCTCCGGCCCTCACTCATTCTTTACACCACTAGATGCTCGAGATCTTCTGGGTGTTCAGCGACACCCGGCATCTATCAACCCATTTCCTGTCAGTGCAGTTCAGGGCATCACCACTGCACCCCGCCCTCAAAGTAAAGTGCTACAGAAAGCGGCACTGGTACCATCACCTCATCATCTGCAGCTCTGAGGACCACTTAGACCTGGAGAAGAGGACCCTCCACGACACGTGACCGGCCTAAAGATAAGCATGTCAAAAAGAAATAAGGTGCAGGATGGTCGGGAGTTGGGGCTGGGGCGGGAGCCATAGTCCGGCTTTAATGCTGAAGGCAGGAAGGTCAAGCTTTAGTGTCAATATGAAAGTATATCAGAGAAGCTCTGAAGATATCGGAAATGGGTAATCTTCACCTTCGTAACATCTCCAAAATGCACCCCTTCCTCACCAATAAAACCGCAAAACTACTCATACACTCCCTTGTTATATCTCGTTTGTGTAATAATAATAATATTTAAATTAACATCACAATCATTTTCTCATTCAGTTCCCCTAAAATATCACACAGATGATCAATCATTATTTAAAGGCGGGGCTATTTAGACATAAACCTTTATATTTCACATCTTAACGTTGCAAGTGATTGTTCCCATTGTAGACGCCTCGTAGAAAGCAGAAGTCAGATTAATTTTAAGGAAGAGGACATCCTGCAATAGGCTTTGTTTACACGCAAAATACCACAACATTTCATAATGTAGCATCAATGCCATTAACCACCGTGATCCCCACCAGAAAACCTTTCATGGTTTGATGACGACAATTAACAAACAATATTATGTAACGCTGAAAGATTACTTAGAGCAGGGGTAGTGTAAGAAAACATCTGTTACTGCGCATGCGCGGGATCCCGTTTTCCATATTGTGGAAAAAACAGCGCATAGGAAATGACGCTGTGACATCTGATAGACCGGCCTATTTAAACCAATCTGCCTGATCCCAAGTTGCTGGATTGTCTTTCAGCTACTTCCTGCGCTTCCTGTGACTCTGTTGGATTTTGCTTACCTTCGACCCGGATCGCCCCTGACCACATTGATTGCTGCCTGCCCTTTGACTTCTTGCTTGTTTACCAGATATGCCTCTGAAAAATGAAGTTGTTTCCTTTTCTTTAAAGGAGAACTATGGGGTCAGGGCTTTTCCCCATAGTTCTCCTAAGACCCCGTTCACATTGAGCGATTTATCGCGTGGTAATTCCCGCAATATTGCTGCAAATTACCGCGCGATATCGCGCTCCAATGCAATCCAATGGGGCAAAGGGTCCTGCTGTCGCGGGTCGTGTGTCGCTACAGCAGGACCCTTTTTGGAGCGGATTTAGCCGCGATTCAAGCTTGCTCAATGCAAGCTTGAACGCGACATCGCGCGGCAAATCTCGCGATGTCGCGCAATATGCAAATCGCGCGACAAACGCGCAATTTGCATATCGCGCAGTGGGAACAGGGCCTTAGGGTAACAGGAGGACACAAACTAGCGCCCTCCCGTTACTCTAAGCTCAGTATACCGCGAGCTACAGCTCGCGGTATACTGAGACGCCGGAGCGGATCCCAACATCGATGTCGAGATCCGCCCAGCTGCGTGAGTGACAGCTGGCCCTGCCTATCTAGAGGCAGAGCCAGCTGTACCCGCCCCCTCCCCCGTCCGTTCCGCCAGTCAGCGCTGGCGGATCGGAGCGGGGAGGGGGGAATCCAGCCCCTCCCCTGTCACGGCAGAGAGCCGTGACAGGATCGAGAGGTGAGCGAACGCCGGTATGTGTTCGCTCACCTCCCGATCTACTGAGACGACCTGTGACAGTTTCATTGTCACAGGTCGGCTAGAACTATGAGGTGAGTGAAAAGCACTCACCTCATAAAGGACAACGGGAAACTCAAAACTAACTAGAAGCAAAGAGTGACCACCCTTTGCAGGTGTTAGTATCCTACATATCTGATTGGTTGCTTCACTCAGCGCCTGTCCTCGGGACACCTCAAAACTCCAAATACTTTGTATATTGGATATAATGGTCACCAAAACCATCAGACATACAGGGTGACTTTCCCTAGTGATACGCGGAAGCAGGCCAGACCAGACAGAAGTTCTAGCCCTTTCACGTTCTATCCTATGCTATAATAATAACTAGGTTGCTTCCTTTTCTTCAATGGAGAACTCAAATCTAACTGGAAGTAAAGCGTGACCACACATTGCAGCTGTAGGTTTCCTAAACATCCGATTGGTTGCGCTACTCGGATTTTTATAAAGGAGAGGTTCTAACTCTTTCCCATTCTATCCTATACAGGCAGTCCCCGAGTTACAAACATCCGACTTACATCCGACTCCTACTTACAAACGGAGGCTATTACTGTACAGCAGGGAGTCCCAAGCTGCAGCCAAAGAAACCGCGCAGCATGTCAGTCGTAATGCTACCGCGCTCATGCCGACGAGGAGTTCCCGCCTTTTTGGCTCTGGTTTGTAGTACTGTACGTACATTACACAAAGTTGGCTCTTGTTAGACGTGCAGACGAGGGGTGCTCGCCTCTTCTTCCGGGTCACTGTGAGGTTTTTACTGCTGTTTGTATCCTCATTAGGAAGATTTAATCTCACTTCCTGTCCTTGAGACAACAGGAAGTGAGAGGAAATCTACCCCTAGGAAGGGAAATTCACTCCTGTAAGAGTTATCATGGGAAAAAAAGGTGTCTCCACTGAAGCTTTATCACCAATCCTTGTTTCCAATTCTCACAGGGACAGAAAGTGAGGTGAAATCTTGTAAACAGGGGCACATACACCAAAACAAACTTTACACAGGGTTAACCCTTCCCTGTGTTATCCAAAACGAAAAAACATTTTTAGGCTGGAGTTACACTTAAAAAATGTACCTGTTCCAAAATACAAATTCAACTTGAAGGAGAACTATGGGGTAAGTGTTTTTCTCCATAGTTCTCCTCAGGGTCACGGGAGGACATACACTAGCGTCCTCCCGTGACCCAAAGCTCAGTATACCGCGAGCTACAGCTCGCGATATACTGAGACCGCCGCAGCCGGGACGGATCCCGACATTACTGTCGAGATCCACCCAGGTGCGTGATTGACAGCTGGCTCTGCCTATCTAGAGGCAGAGCCGGCTGTACCCGCCCCCTCCCCCATTCGTTCCTCCAGTCAGTGCTGGAGGATTGGAGGGGGGAATCCCTGCAGGGAGCCGTGAGTGACAGTCACAGCTCTCTGCAGGGACAGGATTGAGAAATGAGCGAGCGATGGTATGTGCTCACCTCCCGATCTACTGAGCCGACCTGTGACCGTTTCATTGTCACACGTCGGCTCGAACTATGAGGTTGAGTGAAAATCACTCACCTCATAGTTCTCCTTTAAGAACATACCTACAGTCCCTATGTTGTTTGTAGCCCGGGGACGGCCTGTACTTAGGGTTGCCACCTTTTCTTCCAGCGAAACCCGAACACCCTAGCGACGCATGGAAATGTTTTTGGGAGAATGAGTTGTGGCTTATTCATATGTAAATAGCGCCACCCATTCATATGTAAATATCACAGTCAAGACTATTTTCAATGGGGGGCCAGTAGCCCCTATCTTCATTTTGGTTGCCCCTGTCTGCCTGACATCATGTGTTCAGGTTTAAGCTGCCATGAAACCTGGACACAGCATTCAAAACCCGAACTGTCCGGGTGAATCCTGGACAGGTGGCAACCCTACTCTGTACTTCTTGTACTCAGGTTTTTATCAATGTAATTCTTTCACATTCTATCCTATACTTGCTGTACTCAGAATTCTAGCAATGTTTTGCCAACAGCAGCCAATCCAAAGCTGTCTTTACTTTTTGTCCCCCCACAGCAGATAAATACCTTGTTACGGGTAACTGGACACTTTCCCGTTAATAAGTTCCTGACAAATGAAGCCCGGTCTCATTTCTATATCCAGAATTCACATGTTAATATCTGGAAAGGGGCGCCGCTGGTTGAAGTAACATACTAGAGGCCTGAGATGGCCTGCGATGATATCTGGCCTATGGCACGCTCTGAGTAACATGATCCCTTGTAGAGTATGTTGGGTGGAGGTGAGAGAAATGACAGGGAAATTTACACAGGCCTGGTGCCCCTCCTTTGTGGCACCGTGCCAATGCAAAGCCACCACAGGATAATGCTTATTTGCAACATGCCCGATATCTGTGAGAATCATAAATATTTACATTTTATAAATGTTTGGACAAAGCGGGTGGAAGGACTTCGGCACCAAACTGCTCCCTTTCCCATGAAGAGCAGACAATTGACTGGAATAAAGTGACTGGCAGGTTTTAAAGGAAAAGATGATTCATTACTCGGTATTAAAGTGCACCTGTCATTTTACTAGGAAATGACTTGAAACTAAAAGGTCAGGATGACAGGCAAGCTAAGCAGTGGAAGACCACGTAGTTCTCTTAAAGTTGGCAATACACAGCTCAAATTTAAACTGTTGATGGCCGTGTCAGCCCCACGTGGCTCAACAAACTTCCAAATGGGCAAGAAAACTGACTACTGCCAATCAGCTACTCGCGCAGTTACTGGAATATAATAGCCAGCATCGGGAGATTGTTTCATGTGGACGGTGGAGTTGAGAAGGTTTCTCTCAGGACGCTATAGAAAAACCTAAAAGGCTATTACAAGCTTTAGACAGGTGTTCCCGTCCCCCCAAACAAAAAAATTCACATTATGTCCGTTAATGATCTTAACCATTCCTTAAACTATCTCAAAAATAAGTTTTGGCCTTTACTTTGAATGGCACCAGATCTCTAGTACAGTCTTTCTCAACCAGGATGCCTTCTGGTTTCCTCGGGGGGCCTAAGAATTTTTGCACAACATCATGCCTTGCCATAGTGCAGGTAGACCAGCTGCCGGCACCATGAAAATGAAAGACGCTAATCCAGGATGGGTGGGGTGGGATCCATTCACAAAACAATGGAAGTTCAGCTCTGTCCAGGCCTGGTCCACTTCTGGCCCTCCACCATGCTGCTACAGCTGTGGCTCCTGATGTGAAGGTAGAACTCTGATGTGCAAGGGGGTACTGAGGACTCTGATGTGAAGGGGGCTCCTAGTGCTAGAGGGGCTGCCTCTGATATGAAAGAAGGGTGTGCCTAATGTAGAGGATGACTGTAATAAGAAAGAGGGAATTCTGATCCATATCGGACCCCTATCTCGGATAAGGGTCTGATATAGATTTTGGAAGGACCACACATTTTAGACAAGGTGCCTCAAAATGTTGCATACTATTAAAAGTTGAGAAACACCGCTTTAGTATATAACCCCAGAACAGCAGAGGACCTCTGGAGACTAGGGGGGCATACAAAATGAATAAAGAAAAAAAAAGCATGCTAACTCTTGACTTCCACAATAAGATGCCCCAACCCTGTCCTTCCAGGAGGACTTCAGATCAACCTGCTCTCCAGAACACAAAACTGCTATTGGGAGGTTTTCTGCTGAACTATTTAAGCTTTAAATAGCACCAGATCTCTAGTATATAGCACCAAGGGCAGCAGATGACCTCTGGAGACTAGGGGGACATACGAAATAAAGAAAAATAAAAAAGCATGCTAGCTCTTGACTTCCACAATAAGATGCACCAACCCTGTCCTTCTAGGAGGACTTCCTATCAACCTGCTCTCCAAAACTGCCATTGGGAGGTTTTCTGCTAAACTATTTAAGCTTTAAGTAGCACCAGACCTCTAATATATAGCACCAAGAGCAGCAGAGAACCGCTGGAGACTAGTCTTGCAAACAAAATAAAAAAACTCATGCTAACTCTTGACTTCCACAATAAGATGCCTCAAACCTGTCCTTCCAGGAGGACTTCAGATCAACCTGCTCTGCAGAACACAAGACTGCCATTAGGAGGTTTTCTGCTGAACTACTTACTCTTTAGATGGCACCAGATCTCTAGTACAGGGGTGGCGAACCTTGGCCCTCCAGCTGTGCCAGAACTACAAATCCCAACATGCATCTGCCTCTGGGAGTTATGTCTGTGGCTGTCAGAGCCTTGCAATGCCTCATGGGACTTGTAGTTCCAAAACAGCTGGAGTGCCAAGGTTCGCCACCACTGCTCTAGTGTATAACCCCAAGAGCAGCAGACGACCTCTGGAGACTAGGGGGGCATACGAAAAAGTAAAGATAAAAACCTCATGCTAATTCTTGACTTCCACAATAAGATGCCCCAAACCTGTCCTTCCAGGAGGACTTCAGAACAACCTGCTCTGCAGAACACATGCCATTGGGAGGTATCGTTGCTGAACGACTTAGATCATGACTATTGTTGTGAGGCTAAAAATAAGGCTAGTAGCTATTTTAACAAAAAATACAGCTTGTGTATATACTGAGCTTTGGGTCACGGGAGGACGCTAGTTTATGTCCTCCCGTGACCCTTAGGAGAACTATGGGGAAAAACACTTATCTGTGTGTTCTCTTTTAAAGGTGTTGCTGGAGGTTCCGTTATTTACTTGTATTCTCTCCCTGTCAGGCTGAGTGTCAGGATGGGAACCCCAAAAACTTTGAAAAAGGGGACCACGGCGCCCCCAAAATGCCACTGTCTTGTGTGTGAGCTTTGTTTCTATCGCAACTAAGTAAAGGTATAAGGTCTTTAATTATGCGCTGGCCATCTTTTGGGGGGGGGGGGGGTTTGATCACTGTTGCCCGTGCATGTCGGGATCCGCTCCGGCTGCAGCGGCTCAGTATACCGCAAGCTACTGAGCTTAGGGTGACGGGAGGACGCTAGTTTGTGTCCTCCCGTTACCCTAAGGAGAACTATGGGGAAAAACACTGACCCCATAGTTCTCCTTTAAAAATGCCAATGAATCCAGTAATGCTTTTATGAAAAAATATATGTGATGTTCCTTTGCTGTCCACTCACCAGCAAATACCTACAGTAGAGAAAAGTCAGGTCAGCAGTCTAGTTGATTGGCAAGGCTGTGTGATGCTTTAAAACAGCCTTTCTAAACTAGGGTGCCTTATGACTTTCTCACGGGTGCCTCTAAATACTTGCACAGGATCATGCCTTTCCATGGTGCAGGTGGGCTAACAAACCTTATGGCCATGAGCATATCATGACCAAAATAGAAGTCAATGGGCCATGGTAAAAGCAAGGTTCCTAGTGTGAGAGGGGGTGAGTCTGATATGAAAGGAGGAGGCTTCTAATATGAAAGGGGGCACTCTGGTGTGAAAGGGGAACCCTACTTTTTGTGTGTTTTTGCATGTGATTCCCCCCTTAAAAATCCATATCAGACCCCTATCTCACATAAGGGTCTGGTCATCTTATACATTTAAATGTTTTATATTTTAGACTGTGCCTCGAGATTTTGCATACATTTAAAGGGTGCCGCAACTGGACAAAAAGATGAGAAATGCTGCTTTTAAAGAACTCCAGAGCAGAGTGATGAGCTCCTCACTGTGCTGCTTCTCCTTTCACTGTCCAGTCACAGGCTGGAGGGCGGTCCAGGATGACCTGGGCTCAGAGGAAGTGGGATGAATGATGTTGGCCATCACTTGGCACAAGGCAGTCAGGCAAATACCGTTCTCCTGGCAACCGGCAAACCCAGACACGTCCATCGGATTGCCAGGCAGAGAAGCGTGATTCGTCACTCCAGAGAACACGTCTCCACTTCTCTAGAGTCCAGTGGCGGCGTGCGTTACCCCACTGCATCCGACGCTTTGCATTGCACTTGGTGATGTAAGGCTTGGATGCAGCTGCTGGGCCATGGAAACCCATTCCATGAAGCTCTCTACGCACTGTTGTTGTGCCAATCTGAAGGCCACACGAAGTTTGAGGTCTGTAGCTATTGACTCTGCAGACAGTTGGCGACTTCTGTGCACTGTGCGCTTCACCATGCACTGACCCAGCTCTCTCATTTTACGTGGCCTATCACTTCGTGGCTGAGTTGCTGATGTTCCCAGTTGCTTCCACTTTGTTATAATACCACTAACAGGTGACCGTAGAATATTTAGTAGCAAGGAAATTTCACGGAACACCTGAATCCAATGATTTGGAGGGGTGTCCCAATACTTTTGGCACTATATATAATGCATTTTACTTTTTTAGGTGACTCTCTTACCCTTTACCTGGAGAAACCTTGCCTTTAGAGAAGTGATTAGCAGAGCCCTGAAGCGAAAGACGCGTTCCTGCATTCTGAAAGACATGAGCTATAAAGCACACGCCTCGCACATTTATTAGGGACCCGAGTTCTCCATGTCGCACTTGAAGCATATATTTCTTACAAGAGAAATACGCCTTCGGCAATGACGAGCGGATTAAATAAAGATATTTTTTTTTTGTTGTTTAAAAGTTGTTTCTGACCTTGACTTCTCAGTATGCCTTAAAACTAATAACTTGCTTTAACGTTGAAGAGGTAGAAGGTTTGCTGGGGGGGTAAAAAAAAAAAAAGGCTTCTGGGTCTGTGAACATGTCTCTAAGGTCATTAAACAAAATTCTAATGGTTTTCAGTCATTATTATTTAAATTAAAATTATGTTTTATTTAGATTTGTTACTAAAAAAAAAACTATATAGCCTTTAAACTTGCTCTGGCTGATTGGAATCTTAGACAGGACCACATGGAGTTTGGAGGAAGAAAGAGGAATAATCATTTATTCACGTGTGTGTGTGTTAATTACACCTTGAGCTATTGAGTTCTATAAACAACAGATAAAGAACAGCTAAGGAAGCCACAGAAAACATTTGAAAAGTAGTCTAGAGCCCCCCCTGATGGTTGGATAGAGGACTACATAATAGTAACAAAAAATATTTAAAAACAAAATGTAATTCCTATTTTTTTTTTTTTTAGCCCTGACCATAACAAACAAAGAAAATCATATATACAAAACCACTAAACTTTGCCTTGCAGTGTGGATACCAGTTTCTCCTTCAGAAAAGAAAAAGGTCCCGGAGACTGCGAAGGATTCCACACATCTCTACCAAGTCAATAAGCAAACACTGCATTGGCTCTCTGAAAGGTACACCGGCTTCTGTTCAGATTCACAGAGTCTTCTCACCTAAGTATAATACCGCCGAAATGTTCCACCCTGTCAGCGAATGGAAAAATCACTCGGGCTCCGCCGACATGAATAGCTATTACTTGCAGGCTAGACATTTGCTTTAATTTGCAGTGTGGCTAACTACGGGGAAGATGTGGGTTTTATGCTGAATCTTCAGAGAATAACACCAAAGAAAAGCAGAACTGTTATTATTAACCGTAGAAGTGCGATGGCACCAGGGAGAAGCCGGAAGAAAGGCATAAAATGGCCCTTTCACATGGCGTGACCCCACTTGCAGGGTTCTTAGGCAGGCTTTGGGCTTTACACTCAAACTTTCTGCTCTAGAGGCGCAACGAAAAAGAAGCCACAGGGCCCCGCAGCAATGTCTGATCGGGCCCCTTTACATTTAAAGGAAATTGGTGTTAAATATGCAGATTGCCATTACTGACCTTATCTTAGGGCCCATTCACACCACATCCAGATTACCACCAGACCAGACCAGACTGTTTCCAGACCCAAAATGCATCCCAATGTATCCCTATGCTATTTCTGGCCTCTGTTCCCACCAGCGCAGTCCGTTCCAGACCAGACCAGAAAAATACTGCATGTCTCATTTTGTCTGGTCTGGAATGCACTGGAACTGTGGCAGGTTCCGGACCAGATCTGGACCAGATATGGTCCGGAAAATGGTGTGAGCCTGCCATACCAAAGGAAAGGTCAGATTTCGTGCCAGCCCCCTGCCCACCTACTCAAATTTGAAAAGACGGAGTGGGGGCTTGCAAGAAAGCTGACCTTTCCTTTGGCATGGAGGGTCCGCTTTAAGGTAAGGTCAGTCTTAGGGTAAGGTTGTCTTACCTTGGACCCAGTCTCCAAAACATCCGGGAGGCATGGGTTACCTCCTAGCGAAGCTGGGAGCTGGAAATCCTGTGAGAATGTACTCCTACAATGGGCTGGAGTTTATCCTCATGGGCCTTCGAGCACCCAGCTCTGCCGTGAGGTAAAGTGACATCACCCGTGCCAACCAGAAACGTATGGGGTCCAGGCCATGGTCATTTGTATTTAGGCAATCGGTTTACAAAATGCTTTTTAAAGCCATTTGTGTAAAGGGCAGGTGGCTTGGAAAAAAACAGACCTTCCATTTGGCATGGAAGGTGTGCTTTACAGTTATATACCCTTAAAGCTTAGTAGAAGGCACCCTAAGGAACCTGCAGCTACGGTACCATAAATCTGCTCATCCACAACCTCAATCCGCTGTTTGGATGAGAAAAGTCTATGCAAATAGTCAGTACTAACATAGGATTAAGTATGCAACGTCATGTGACGGCCCAGGCCACATGATAAGCTGCTCACACACTGAGCACTGAAGTATCAGAGGCAAGGGTGAAGGTCACGTGTGCCCCATATCTAGAAGTACCAATTAGTTGGAGGGCTAAAGCAGTGGATCATGGCAGTGGTTGGTGGTCCAATCACTTTAGGGTGCCTGCTACCTGTCTGCCATGCTGATCCAACAGCTTTAGTTCTTTCTGATAGGTTGGCCTCCAAGTATGGGGCTGGAGCCAGTGAAGTGTTCACATCTTCTGCTGCCCAACATACTTTCATCAGGCTTGGACACCACTTCTGAGAGGTACAGTATGATGAGGAGGCAATAAGACTACCAGCCAGATACAGGCCCCATGTGTCTGCAGCAGACAGAGATGGGGCCTTGAGGTTGGTGTCAGCATTTTGTCCTGGGTGTCAGAGCCTTTCCTCTGTCACTGGCCATGTAAACCCCAACAAAGGACTTCTCTTCTTTGCTCCCCTCTGGTCTGTTAATTATACCATTGAAAGCATTTGTTATATTTGTTTGATAAATGCTTGCTCTCTGCCTGTGCTGACTCTTTATCAATTACATTGCTCAAAAGTCTCTGTAACGGCCTACAGACCCCCGTTATGGAGAAGAGGAAGATGGGGAGGTTTCTGTAGTCCTGTTGTAGGGTGACCATGCTGCTGATCCTGCCAGAAATCTGGTCAGCGGTTAACGTCCTGTGCTCTCTGCCTCTTATCTTGCTATGGTGTTCTCTTCTATCTCTGCGGGCTACAGAACATCTCACCTCTATGTTTTCGGTGAAGGTATTCTGTAGTCTCGTCCTAGTGTAACAGTGGTGTCTGGGACATTATCGGCTGAGGACACAGCTCTGCGTACGTAACCACAGACTGGGTATATCGCCACCTGCAGCAGTTGGACATTAGGTGCACTGAAAACCAAAAGACAACAGGGGGACATCCCATGCTAGTGGCCATAACCACTTCCACAGCTCATCATAACCCGATTATTAGCCTAGTGTGTATACCAGGGGTAGGCAACCTCCGCACTCCAGCTCTGGTGGAACTACAAGACCCATGAGACATTGCAAGACTCTGACAGCCACAGGCATGACTCCCAAAGGCATGATGGCATTTGTAGTTTCACCACAGCTGGAGGGCAAAGGTTGCCTACCCCTACCCTACGGTGTAAGCTACACCACGTAGCCTGAAGTAGCAATGGATGGGATATGATTGCATGATGTTCTCATTACTTTCTGATTAAACGATGAAGTGAATTTAGCATCATGGATGATCCAAAAAGAATCGCCCGTGTGGCTCTAGTCATAGCAGAGCCCATAGACTGCTGAAAACAAAGTGACTGAAGAAACATAACGACAAATAAAGATACAACAATAAAAAACCCCAAATGGTGGCGCATAAATGAACAATGGGGTGCTGAGGGATCAGGACGAGCAGGTTTGGCCGGTAACATGTTGAACTTGATATGAACGGTTGTAGACTTGGCTATCCGCCAATAGCAGAGCAGCCGGCACAGCACGCACCTCTAAATCTCCCCTTCTGAGCAGGGCTTCCCTGTCCGTTCCTGACCTAATACTAATAAAACGGGGGGGGGGGGGGGGGGGGAGGGGGTCACATTTAAAGTGAAGATTTATTATGAACACGGCAGGAAAGTCATCCTCTCCGTCCCAGCAGGGACAGTCTGTGAACGCCTTGTGCTGTTTGCTATAATAACCGACATGGTCATAATGCAAATAAGCACATGTACATCCAGTGACAATGACAGCCAGGAGCGCCCGGTGCCATGTTCAGATGTGACTTGAGTGGATTTAGTGTCATTCGCCTGCAGGGCTCGCTTGCCTAATACATAACTAGAATCTCACATACTGGGACGTCAATTAAAGCAGAATTCCATGTAAAAGCCTACATGCAAAGCTGAAATACAATTGTGAGAGCTGCTTTACCTGCCATTGTGTCCAATCAGCTGTGAGGCTGACACAGCACTGACCTGACTGTTCCCTGACTACAGTAAAGCCTGGTCTCCTCCCTCCCCTCAAGTCTCGGATTGGACGGTGAAGGAGCAATGGAATACTGATGAGCCATCCCTCTGTTCTCCCCTCCTGACATCATGTACCAGTGCAACCTGATTGGCAACCTGATTGGCTTCTACTACAGCTCCTCCCTCCCCCAGTGCTGTAGTACAGAGAATAACAAGAAGCTGATATCAAAACAGATTTGGGCACTAGCTGCATTAAAACATACAACTGATGATGTTTTGGGGCCCCATTCACAGTTTGGCGTCCCAGTGCATTGCTTTAATGTGCATTATGTTTAGGCAGCCCCATCATTTGAATGCACCAAAACGTCTATATGCACACTGCTTTACAAGGCAGCACACCATGATAAGTTGTATGGTGCATTATCATGTGGCGGGCCGCTGCAGGACACGCATGTTCCCTTAGTGTGTCGGGGTGCTACTGAAAATGAATGGCACCACAAGCAGCAAACGCTCGTATGTGCATTGATGTACGTTGCAGTGATGCACGCCTTACCATCATGCAACAGTGTAAATGGGACTTTAATGAACACCCAAATGCATAATTCGGCCAATTTATGTGTCCTAAAGGAGAACTATGAGGTGAGTGATTTCCACTCACCTCATAGTTCTAGCCGACCTGTGACAATGAGACTGTCACAGGTCGCCTCAGTAGAAACGGAGGTGAGCGAACACATACCGTCGTTCGCTCACCTCTCGATCCCGTCACAGCTCTCTGCCGTGACAGGGGAGGGGCTGTATTCCCCCCTCCCCGCTCCGATCCTCCAGTGCTGACTGGCAGAACGGACGGGGGAGGGTACAGCTGGCTCTGCCTCTAGATAGGCAGAGCCAGCTGTCACTCACGCAGCTGGGCGGATCCCGACGTCCAGGTCGGGATCCGCTCCGGGTGCGGCATCTCACTATACAGGGAGCTGCAGCTTGCGGTATACTGAGCTTAGGGTAACAGGAGGACGCTAGTTTGTGTCCTCCCGTTACCCTAAGGAGAACTGTGGGGAAAAACACTGACCCCATAGTTCTACTTTAACTCTGTGTCAGTTGTAACTGAACCAGTTTCAGAGTTGATTTCATGCCAAATTTTATTACGGCAGGAATGGCTGCCGGCAGGCGTCAATAAGGCGACCGCGCATGCGCAATGATGTCTTCGCATGCGGCAACATCACGTGCATGATGTCACGGCGGGGTGTCACCCGGTCTCCGCTCCGGGTGTCACCCAGCTTTGGGACGCCCCTGATCGTAGGACAGGAAATGGTTTAGGACTACCGAACATCTCCCCCTCTTCTCATCAGCATAACATAGTGAGAGATGTTGTGTAGATCACACAGGTGAACTGGGCAAGGGGCTAATAACACGGCTTGTGATAACACTGTGCACAGGACAGCGTTGGAGTTCTGGCAGGATCTACAGGTGTAGGGTAAAGGGATATAACGAATGCTTTCTATGGAATATTTAGCAGATTCTTCCCTTACACCCAAGCAGATCTTTAATAAATCTAAACTCCCAAAGGCTCAGACAGACGGCATGGGCGCAAGAACGCGCTCTTGTTTCCCAGGGCAACCATTCAGCTTTTAGTACGGTTGCTGCGGGCAACAAGGTCGCTTCTCTGTGGGCACCGGCCTTCTACCAGCCCGCTGGGGGTTGTAGTCTGCAGGCAGCTGTCAAGCACAGGTCGCTGATGCCTGGAAAGCAGGGCGAGGAATGTGAATGTCACGGATACGGCGTTCAGTATATGGCGCTGTATATATTACATAGGTCTCGGTCTCGGTTACAGCTAAGCCATATGTAATCTGACTGTGTAACAGGTGAATCGATTAATTCTGGCCGGACCGGGATCTCATTTCCACGGCTAAGTGACAAGGACATCAAAAAATAAAACCCGTGCCCCTGATATTAATTTCCGAGGTACAAGGTCTGCCTTTAAATGCTGAACTCCGGGTGCGAAAATATATATAAAACACCACTGAATGCTTTTGCCAACCCGGTTATTGCTTGTAAACGTAGCCGTGACATCATCACTGTGCTACACATAGCAAAGAGCTGTGGGAGAGGGCCAGAAGGCTCCACCCATCACAGGAGGGGGTGGAGACAAGACCAGTCACCCTGCACAAGCAGAGAGAGCAGCAGTGAGCGGTCTTTATTACAGGAAGGGGCGGGGACAAGACCAGTCACCCTGCACAAGGAGAGAGGGCAGCAGTGACCAGTCTTTATTACAAGAGGGGTGGAGACAAGACCAGTCACATTGCACGAGGCGAGAGAGAACCAGTGAGCGGTCTTTATTACAGGAAGGGGCGGAGACAAGACCAGTCACCCTGCACAAGGAGAGAGGGCAGCAGTGACCAGTCTTTATTACAAGAGGGGTGGAGACAAGACCAGTCACATTGCACGAGGCGAGAGAGCAGCAGTGACCGGTCTTTTTACAGGAAGCAAATTTCACACGGGATTACTGCACAGATCTGAAAGAAATACACAAAGCTCCCCAGGATTCCAGGAAGAACACACAGGACTCTTGTATTGAGATGATATTTGGTTATAAATGGTTTTATACATATTATATCCACTTTTTTAGGGTGTTCTTCGTGCCTCTAACCCGGGGCGGGCCACTCCGGCCCCCCAGCTTTTGTGGAACTACACGTCCCATGAGGCATTGCAAGACTGACCGTTACAGGTATGACTCCCAGAGGCAGGGGCATGTTGGGAAATGTATTTAAAGCGCAGCTGGAGGGTCTGGGTTTCCACCTCTGCTCTGACTGCTCCATCAGATAGCTTCTGGGTTGCCTATCAGTCCAACAGCCAAATAGAGGAGCTCACAAGGCACTGCTTCTAATTTCGAGGCAGATACACTTAGGGGTGTATCTAAAAACAATTCGCAGAGCTATTCACCCAGCTAAATGACATGTGTGTTTGTTCTGCGTAGGCAAAAACGAACGTTGTTAGCGTATGTTCTTTCCAGGTTCAATGTAGTATAATACCTCATTGTGGCCACAAGATGGCGCTGGCTCGGAGGATCAGGTGACTGTAACTTTTTTGTTTCACCCTAGACTTGCTTAGAACTATGAGTTGAGTGGAAATCACTCATGTCATAGTTCTTCTTTAACCCTTGCAGTGCGCGGGTAGCCTCCCTGCAAGGGTTAATAAAATCTCTGCCCGGAGATCTTTTTTAAAGACACAAAACATTCTTTCTCCATATCTTTAAAATAACAACAAACACACCTTTAGAAATGTTTAGCAATGACAATCTACAATCACATACTTCTAGATAATTGCCGGCTTTGTATTCTTTTTCCTTTTTTCTCTTTTCTTCCCCAGTCTTCTGGCAGCGGCCATGTTTACTAAGGGCAGACTACTAGCTCTCCTTTTACTTCCTGGATTTCTGACATGTGACTAGGACATGTGACCATGCACATAATCTCAGGGGAGGAAAATGCCTTTCCCTGAGATCTCCTGAGATTACAGATGAGATTTCCCAGCAATGCTCTGCTGATGACAAGGCAATCACAGTGTGCAAGGCTTTGCCAAACCAAAGTCATTTTGCCCTTTCAAAGCAGGAAGTGAACGCTCTGCAAGTGTAAGTATTTCACAATCACAGCATTTTACACCTGACATGTCTATGTTATTATCAATCATCATACATAGTGGGATGCATTGCTAGAATTTGATGTAAAAGTCCGCTTTAAGTATTTATTTCCTAAGCTAGTGGCCATTTACCTGACAATACATTCGACCTGGAAAGAAAAGAGGCTAAGAACGTTCGTTCTTGCCCCCATTTCGCGATGACTGAATGTACATGCCATTTTGCAGGGCGAACGGTTCATAAAATAGGCCCCATGGCGTTGTCAGCCTGCAACAGGAAGTAATCTGTCTGTGTCTCCACAAACACACACAGGCACAGCAAGGCAAATCAGTTCCCTGCTCCGCTCTCCTCCCTACTCCAAGCGAGTGTGTGGACTGGAGTCTGTCACTTGTGAGCTCGTACTGGACAGGAAGTTCAGGATAGCCGAGCTGAGAGAGTTGGAGCTGCTTGGAAACATGATGACTGTAAGGCCTGGTTCACACCTGGGCGTTTTACAGCGCTTTCCTACGCTCTGTAAAACACTCAACATGTGAAAACCAATGATTGCCTATGGGCATGGTTCCCAGGTGTGAACCAGGCCTTAGTGTTTTTGGTCAGAAAGGTAAAGAAATGCTTTGCTGGGTGATGTGGATTTGTTTGATCTGCATTCATGATTGATAAAGTTTGAGAGTTCAATACTAGTTTAAAGTGAAACAAAATCATGCAGAAAAACCCCAAAACAAGGAAAACATCTGTAGAAATGGGGAGAATTGAGCGTTGTTTGGTGAGTAGGCGGAAGGTGGGGGGGAGGGTAATATTGCGAGACTCGAGGGAAAAGCTCCACCCACTTGTCATTACCAAGAAAAATAGGAAATTGTTCTGGACACAAATATACTGAAGTCTTAGAGGAAGTGTCGAGTACTCGGCCATTTCCTATCGGGAAGTCATTGAACTCCCTATTGTCCCCATCCCACGACGCCTGCCAGACTCCGACGCTACAATAATGGACGCCGGGCCAGGAGAGCGGAGAGCGCTGGAAAACACCGCCATCGCCAAACTAAAAAAATCCAAATGTTTCATTTTACATTCATTACAAACAGAGTCAGAGCCGTGTACTGTTTATACCCACAACAGGCACCCATGGTTACATCGTCCTATAGAGGACACAGACCTATAGAGGACACACACACCTATGGAGGACACGCGCCTATAGAGGACACACACCTATGGAGGACACACACCTATGGAGGACACACACCTATGGAGGACACACACCTATGGAGGACACACCCTTATAGAGGACACACACGTATGGAGGACACCCCCCCTATAGAAGACAAGCCCCCTATAGAGGACACACACCTATAGGGATCTTAGCGGTCAGGAGTGCGATGGGACCATGGACTCTCTGACATACTTATAGAGGACACTCACACATAGAGGACACGCACCCATAGAGGACACACCCCTATAGAGGACACACCCCTATAGAGGACACACACCTATAGAGGACACACCCCTATGGAGGACACACACATATGGAGGACACACCCCTATAGAGGACACACCCCTATGGAGGACACACCCCTATGGAGGACACACCCCTATGGAGGACACACCCCTATAGAGGACACGCGCCTATAGAGGACACAGACCTATAGAGGACACAGCACTATAGAGGACACGCGCCTATAGAGGACACAGACCTATAGAGGACACGCGCCTATAGAGGACACACCCCTATAGAGGACACACCCCTATAGAGGACACACACCTATAGAGGCCACACACCTATGGAGGACACACCCCTATAGAGGACACACATCTATGGAGGACACAGACCTCCCAAATGACAATTAGGAATTACAGCTGCTGTGTGCGGCCACTCCAAATCAGGGGGAGTGCGCTCTGCTCTGCTGCTGCATAAGGAGGATGTTAAATGAAGCATGAAAGCTACCACTGCTGAAAATACCAGAGATCTGGCTGTCAGGAATTTTGAACGTTCAATAACATGTTAAAGCTAATAGGAGATTTTAGTGGTCGGGGTTTAGATCCACTTAGCTTGAGCTAAACCAGGGGTAGGCAACCTCGGCACTCCAGCTGTGATGATACTACAACTCCCATGATGCCTGCGGGAGCCATGCCTGTGGCTGTCAGTCTTGCAATGAGGGGTAGGCAACCTTGGCACTCCGTCTGTAGTAAAACTACAACTGCCATCATGCCACTGGGAGTCAGGCTTGTGTCTGTCAGAGTCTTGCAATGCCTCATGGGACTTGTAGTTCCACAACAGCTGGAGGGCCGAGGTAGCCCAGCCCAGGTCTAAACACAATTTAATTTCCCCGCCTCAGCTGACGGCCCTTATCGGCCCGCCGTGGAGTCTGAGCAATGCTCGCACACGCTGGAGATTGCAGCGGCGGTTTCACTGACCACACTTGCGGCTTCCACACAAAGAGAAGAAGAGGAAAGAGAAATCCTCCACATTCAAATTAGTGGTTAGCAGTCACTGGCGGTGGTGCGTTGTGGGGAGTGAGACGGCATTATTTAAACATGACACAGACAGAGCAAACAGTGCACAGTCTGTTCTACCAGCCTGCGGTGAGCTCTGCAGCCTTTGTTCTTCCTGTGCACCCGACTCAGGCTACAGCGCGCCGCAGTGCGCACCCTCTACCTGTGCAATAGGAGAACGCTAATCAGAGCTCCCGGGACGGAGGGGCACGTTGAAGTGGCAACAATTGTTTGTGAAACACACATTTGCTCCTTCTGCCCATTTCCTGTCAACCTATCATAAACATGCCCCCCCAGCACAGGGGTGGGCAACTCTGGCCCTCCAGCTGTGCCTTAACTACAAATCCCAACATGCATCTGCCTCTGGGAGTCATGCCTGCAATTGTGAGTCTTGCAATGCCTCATGGGACTTGTAGTTCCACAACAGCTAAAGGGCCGGAGTTGCCCACCCCTGCCCTAGGGGTTGCATCACAGTAGTCCAGTGTAGGGGAAATGCCGCCCTAGATACCTATACAGTCCGCTGAGCCTATGGTAGCTCCTCCCCTAGCAGCCCCTCTGGCTTGGCCGGGTTAGTTTCAGATAAGGGTGCAGACCTTACACAGCTCTCTAAGCTCCTGTGCAATCAATGGACTGTGTTCTAGAAGAACAGTCCACGTCTGATGCCGAATGAAAAGGCAGCACAGCTCCATCTGTTGTGGAACTACAAGTCCCATGAGGCATTGCAAGACTGACACTTAAGGCCTGACTCCCAGAGGCATGTTGGGATTTGTGGTTGAAGCACAGCTGGAGGGCTGGGTTTGCCCGCCCCTGCTTTAAAGGAAGGGCAAGGCTTGGCTTGCCATGGAGTGACAGGTCCACTTTATGGCGGAGGAGGTTTCATTCACAGCCATGGACCTAAAACATCATTCTCAGCGACTTCCCGAAAACGTAAAAAGAAGAAAATCTTGTCGCATTGAATTCCTGGACAAAGCAGACACAGCAGACATAACTCAGCGTATGAGCAAACAGAGTAACAGAACATTGCAATCCATGCCGGGATAAGTAAACAGCGAACACCTTAGGAAAACAGCCAGGCATTGTGCTGTAAATAAGAGAATGCCTTAGTCATCCGCCGCAGGGGGGGG
>NW_017306795.1:911397-913022 GCF_000935625.1 Nanorana parkeri | reverse complement strand
CCGCTCTAACCAAAAGCTACGTTCCGGGTGGATGCTGCGGCTTTAATCAGCCGGAGGCGCCTTACATCATCTTAAAGGGCAACCGTCACTGGGTGGTAGAGTGGGCGGGGACGAGAGGCACCCTCCTTGTTTGTTTCAGTGATGACGTTTTCGGGGGTATTCAGAAAATGTGATGCTTTGGGCGTCCTCGCCCCTTTTAAATGCCGCCGACTCTGTTTTGCATATTACAAAGTTGACAGTTCGGTTCCACCAACTGAGACCCCCAGCTGATCCGTGGGAAGGCAGAACCCCATGTAAAGCATGGTCCAATTGTCCTCCAATAGGGAGAGGAAATGATTTCCTGATCCCCAAAGACAAGTGGATACTTTCTGGATCAACAGTCTATGGTAGAGGTAGGCAAACCCGGGCCAATAAAGCTCTGTTCACACCTAGGCGTATCGAATATGCGCGATTCGCGGTAAAAAAAACGCGCGACAAACGCGCGTTTCCGAGGGCTACTTGGCTGTATCCCAATGGAAACACGCAACAAACACGCCGCGAAGAAGCTCATGTACCTTTTCAGGCGTAGGCCGTTTTGTAGCGCGTTCAGACGGGCTGAAATACGGCAAGGTGTGAACCATACCCATAGAAAATAATGAGATTTTCATGTTTGAGCGTTTTGTAGAGCGTTCGTAGAGCGCTGAACGCGCTACAAAACGTACAGGTGTGAACCAGGTCTTAGGGCCATCAGCTGAGATGGACTCGGCGGACCTGACCGATGTCGGGAAATGAAGTAGTCTTTACTCCAAGGGTGGGCAACCTTGGCCCACTGGCTGTGGTGCAACTACAAATCCCATTAGGCACTGCAAGACTCTGACAGCCGTAGGAATGACTCCCAGAGGCTGATGCATGATGGGAGTTGTAGCGTCACCATAGCTGGAAGGCTATCCCCTGTGGAAGTCTATTCCGCTCTTACTGTAAAGAATCCTTTCCATCGCAGAAGTTAAACATTCATTACCATGTTAGCACTGAGTCGAGGGAGAGTTGTGCTGGCCATGCGCACTTAGATAACACACGTTCAGCCCTATTGGATGGGGAGCTGGATGATTACTGTAGTTCAGCCCAAGGGAAGCTCCCCTGCCAGCTATTGTATTTTCGGTACTCGCCGATTCTGAATACGGATACCGGAAGTCTCATTAAAGAAGCCAGGCGGCGTATACTGACTCGCCACCTGGCTTCCTGATTAGCTGGGAAGCCATCTCCATGCTCCCAGGTCACCAGGAAGCATGGAGCTGGCTTTCTGGCCGATCAGGAAGTCGGGGGCGGGTAATGACTCATCGCTCGGCTTCCTGATTGGCCAGCTTCCCGACCATTCAGGAAGTCATTACACGCCGCCCATCTTCCTGAATGGCCATCTGATTAGCTGGGAAGCCATCTCCATGCTCCCAGGTCACCAGGAAGCATGGAGCTGGCTTTCTGGCCGATCAGGAAGTCGGGGGCGGGTAATGACTCATCGCTCGGCTTCCTGATTGGCCAGCTTCCCGACCATTCAGGAAGTCATTACACGCCGCCCATCTTCCTGAATGGCCAGGAAGCCGGCTCCATGCTCCCTGGTCGAGGGTGGATGGAGCTGGCTTCCCGGGCAA
>NW_017306795.1:894236-910047 GCF_000935625.1 Nanorana parkeri | reverse complement strand
GGCGGTGTGGGCGTGTCCGCCGGGCAATCAGAAAGGCGGGGGGGGGGGGAGGCAGTCATTACATAACCCGCCCACCAGCTTTCTGATTGGCTGGGAAGTCAGCTCAATGCTCCCTGGTGAGGAGGGAGCATGGAAGCGGCTTCCCGGCCAATCAGGAAGCCAGGCGACGAGTAATGACTCACCACCCGGGTTCCTGATAGCGGAAGTTTGGTATCGGGATCATTTGGGCGAGTACGAGAACTAGCCCAAATTCTCGGTATCGGCACCAATACTAGTATCGGTATCGATGCATCCCTATTTACAATGGTGCCCGTCCACACCTGACCGTTGTGTCGCGTGTTTCCCGAAGCGTGACAACACCCAACATGGACAATCTCCTTATAAAAGCTTCAAAGTCACCTAAAAGCGCTCACCTTTCAGGCGCACTGAAGATACAGACTTGTCATTGTGTGTTTCTCCTTCTAGTTCATTGTCTGTAACGTCGTCTCTCTTCCGCTCCCCAGAACGCGGCTGCAGACGCCAACTAAACTTACCACAACCCAACCTGTAAGAGCTGAATATATATAACGGGGTTATACATAACAGAAAACCCCCCCGCCGGCGGATCGTTTCCTCCACATCAACAGATGCACTTCAGGAAACCTCGAGAACATTTGGGGACGCGGATTTGGGGAATTATGGTGAAAAATGCGCACACGGACACAGAGCAGCTGAAGGCACGTATGGTGCTGACACGTGTACGGGCTGGAGGGGCGCCAAGCGATAGACGGCCCCTGTGACCCGGGAACAGATGCACTAAGGCCACCGGCGCACGTTTATAAATCAGCATGGAAGAAACGTTTTTAGATACTTCAGGCTCCGTGACTTATGTTGGGATTCAGCGCGCCATGACAGTCGCTATAAAACATTCCAATGGTTTCCATTTTTCTGAGAGGAGAACTATGAGGCGAGTGAAAATGGCTCCTCCTCATAGTACGAGCCGACGCGTGACAATGAAACTGTCACACGTCGGCTCAATAGATCGGTAAGTGAGCGAACACATACCGTCGCTCTCTCACTTCTCGATATGTGACCCTTAGGAGAACTATGGGGAAAAACACTGACCCCATAGTTCTTCTTTAACTGTCACTTGCAGTACCTCTTTTCCACCACGAGGTGTTCTCGGTCAGCTGGGTTTAATGACGCCCAGAGTGATTCAACCCAAAAGACTGAGGACATACTGTGAGTGCATCAGCATTGTGTGCAAGGGTAAGCCCTGCCCCTGACCAATCACAAAATGGAATGGTGTAAATGGAACAATTGACCTTACTTCAAATGAATCCATTGAATCTGTTTTTTGATCTTAAAGCCAAATTGAATCTCTTGGTAGTCCTATATCCCCCCGTGTTGTGGTTTGTGATTGCTTTTTGCTAGTATATGCCCTCAGGGCCTTTACCTCTCTGTACAAATGCTGCTGCTCCCTGTCCTCACACTGCATGCTCTGTGCTGGCAGAGCTGAGTAACAGCCACGGCCCTCAGTGTCTATTTCTTTGGCTTGCCTGTGGCTGTCAGGGCCTTGCAATGCCTCATGGGACTTGTAGTCCCACAACAGCGGGAGTGCCGAGGTTGCCCACCCCTGAATGAGGGGGGCAATAGCAGTCAGAGAACTTGTTCTTTCTTTAACGTTAGTAAGAAACAGGAAGTTTGTCACTGAAGTACAACGTTAGACATTGCGGCGACCTGGCTCCTAGGATCGGCCCAGCCCTAATTTGCGCGCACGCTGCGACTTGCGGTCCTTCCGCCTCCTCCGCAGGCAGACTGAGCGTCTGTCTCAGGAAACCTCTAGGTTTTGATCTTTCTAGTTTACGTCTGTGCGGCTGCCTCCGCGCCGGGTAACTGTCTGTCGTCTTTAATACAACAAACACATAATTAATTTGTAATGACAGCAGGTACAGTTAATCTCCGCTCCACGCCTACACTCATACAAATGACGGTGAACCTTCGCCGGTGACATTCACTTTGCTGAATCAGAAATCATTGACTTTTTTTTTTTATATAAAAAATACTAATTTTCACTTTTCTCTTTGCATGTCACTGCTGCTGATTTCCTTTGTAGACACTTCCTGTCCAGGTGCACTCCAGCGATGGCCGCACGGTATTTCTTAGGGTGGGATTCCTGATAGCGACAGCAGCGGGCCATGTCTTAGTAATGTGTTTTTTTTTTAAACAAAGGCAGCTTGTAGTCTCCAATGCAAGAGCGTGTGACAACGCAGTGGCACATTTGGGACACAGGGAAAGAGCGTTGTCACCCTGTAACAGGAAGTGCCTGAACATGGATCTTTGCGGCAGGATCAGCAGGTATTATATTTGTAAAAAGCTGCAGCTTTAAACATTGTTCACACGGACGGTGGACTTCATCGTGCCTCTGACTGTGATCAGCGATAGATTTCTTTTTGGCAGTAGTTGAGCTGCGGGTTGCAGGCGCTCTGGAGGCGATGCCGCCGCCGCCTCCTGGATGTCCGTTTTTTTTCTATCTCACGGGTGATTTTATATTGCAATACAACGGCGCAACTGCATGTCAAGCATTTGTCACGCGGTTGCGTTGCGGCCCCATTTGACTTTAATGGCAAGTGGTAGCTTTGCCGCCCGTGTGAACTCAGCCTAACTTGCTTATTTCAAATTTGGTTATGTACGTTTAACACCAACGAAAGTTTATTTTCATATTATAAAATCCGGTTTAAGAGAAACATTATAACACGTACGTCAGGCTCCGGCGATAAAGAGTACCTGTCATTCCAGATCCGAAAGAGTCACCAGTATCAATCCCTACACCTATCCCTATATCCCTTTCATCCCTATCCCTATAGTGGTGTAACTAAACTTTCTGTTCGGTGCAGGTGAGAAAATGCAAATCCAAGGGACCTGCCTGGCTGCGAAGGGGCGACGCCGGCGCGTACTATACACAAGGGCCGCCATAAATAATACAACTCAAACATCTCGGGCTAAACATTTTCCCTTGAGGCAATTAAGACAATAAAAATAGGCGCATCAGGCTTCTTACTTCATATAGCAATTCTGGCGCGTTCTGGCGTCCCTGTAATTATTTGCAATATATCATGTCAACGGTTTTAATTGCAGTCTGCCTGGCTGCGCGCCAGAACGGTTGTTGGGCCCCCCATGTGTCGGGCTCCAAGTCTGGAGGTTGTTATCAGTCTGTCCACCGGGTGGCGCTGTTTCCTCTGTGGTCACACAAGGAACTGGAAAAGCATCCACTGCATTTGCCTTTCGATTGGGGGACATTGAGTACATACAACGCTTCTGCATTGCGTGCGCTACCGTTAAAGAGGAAGTGTCACAGGGAACCAAGAAAACAGATTTTAGAAATAATAGGCCGCCCCCTTGGGTGTTATTTCCCCAATTTTCATTTGGTTAAACTTTCCATGGCGAGGAGCCATCTGTAGAGTTCAGTAGGAGCTAGGGTTACACCAATACCGATACTGGTATCTATATCGGTGCCGATACCGAGTATATATGTACTTTTACATACAACGCTTCTGCATTGCGTGCGCTACCGTTAAAGAGGAAGTGTCACAGGGAACCAAGAAAACAGATTTTAGAAATAATAGGCCGCCCCCTTGGGTGTTATTTCCCCAATTTTCATTTGGTTAAACTTTCCATGGCGAGGAGCCATCTGTAGAGTTCAGTAGGAGCTAGGGTTACACCAATACCGATACTGGTATCGATATCGGTGCCGATACCGAGTATATGAGTACTCATACACGCCCAAATGCTCCGATACCTTCCCCGATACCGGAACTTCCGGTCAGAGCGAGATTTTCTCTGACAGGCAGTGCCATGAGGGAACATGGAGCTGGCCAATCAGGAAGCTGGGCGGTGGGTAATGATTCGCCACCTGGCTTCCTGATTGGCCAGGAAGCCGGCTCCATACTGCTTGGCCAACTCAATGCTGATTGGCCGGGAAGCCCGCTTCCGCTGGCAAAACAGCATGTAACCGGCCAAACAGTAATGACCTGCCTTCCTGGTTCCTGATTGGTTGGGAAGACGGCTCCATGCTGATTGGCTGATAAGCCGGCTTTCTGGCCAATCAACATCGAGTCGGCCAAATAGCCTTGCTCCATGCTAAGGGAGCCGAAAAACCAGTACCGATGCATCCCTAGTAGGAGCCAATCAGAAGCTTTCATTGATGAATGAGGTGCCATATGTTACGTAATTTTTCCTCCCCACCCTTCCTTATCAGCTAAGGGCATGCCCAAATCTATGCGTTATCCTGCAGGCCGCAAAGTCATTAAAGCTGAACTCCGAGATCAGCAAATATTATCTAAATACAAGAGTCCTGCTTACTCTTCCTGGAATCTTGGTGAACTTTGTGTGTTTCTTCCAGATCTGTACAGTAATCCCATGTGACACTTACTGTAATAAAGACCACTCACTGCTGCTCTCCCTCCTCGTGCAGGATGAATGGTCTTGTACCCACCCCCTCCTGTAGCTTTGTGTAGTGTTCTATCAAAGTTTGTGACTACATTTGAATGTGTGACCGGTGACGCGGTCACAGATTCCAACGTAATCCCGCCCAGTTTGACAGCGGTGGAATGTGTGACCGCCCATTAGTTCAAGCATTCCAACGCTTTTGGCGGCTGTTCCGGGGCAAATCGGCTCGCTGCGCATGTGCAAGAGAACCGATCATCTGCCTGGAACAGCTGATCGGTCTCACATGTCCCTTCTATCAGACTTTGTGAGTGCCGCAGAGGGTGAGGTGATTCACAAACAGTAACTGCAGAAGTGTTACAATCAGCCAGCGACACACATATATAAAAAATATATTAAAAATATATCTGCGTCGCTGGCTGCTTGTATCAACATGCGTTTACTACCGCCGTTACGTCCCTGATTGTAACAGTCATCGTCCTTAAAGGATACGCCCACCTTTCATGTAATGTCCATATTTACGGTGGAACATACAATAGTTGCATATTACAAAATCTAAGCCACTCCCCCCTAACCTGAATGGCGGGGTTTATCTCCATGCAGGATTTTTCGATCTTTTGAATTATGCTTGGCTCCGCCCACACAGCTGCGTCATCCAGGTCTGGGAACATCTGCGGCAGAGGGACTATGTAGGGACGGTGCGTCACAGGTGCAATGCACAGGCTCCTGCAATGTGTTCTCCCAGCCTCAGGAGGTGCGGCTTGATCTACACTGGCGCGCTCTGCCAGGAATTTTCCCTGACCTGGGCGACGTAGCTGTGTGGGCGGGGGCCACGCGTAATTCAGCAGATCACACAATTCTGCACAGAGATGAACCCCGCCATTCAGGTAAGGGGGGTGTGGCTTGGATTCTGGGTAGGGTGGGTCAGACTATTTCATGGGCGTAACATGAACCACGTTCTACAAGGTGGACATATCCTTTAAGGATGGTGACTCCTGCCACCCCCTCCATCGATTCAATCCTGACTTTCAGCCGGATTTTTTTTTCCCCCTGCGCGATGTGACGGGATGTCCCTCAGACGAGAACCATTAACGAGAACCGCAGAAGTACTTTTCAATCTGCCTGAATGACTCGCTCAGTCCAAACCGTCAATAAAAAGCGCAGAAGTGGCGGTTTCAGTTCAGCGGGGAAAACAAAATAGACAGATCTTCGTCGTTGCGTAATCTCTGTTGTTTTGCACTCAGAAATTCCTCTTTTTTCTCTTGGAAGGCGGTTTGCGAGGCCTGGTGCGGTTAGGAAACACAGGAAATGTACAGAGCGTGTAAAGTGAGTGGTGGAGGGGGGGGTGGGGGCACATTTCCGGCCGTTGGGCAAGGATCATTTTATATAATCCGTCTTTATGAGGGAGATCTTTGCGCTTCTTACGGATTAAAGAGCTCCATTCTAAAAAAAAGCGCAGCATGTTATCTTAAAGCTGAACTCCGGGTGTTCTATCGAAAGCTCCAACTCATCGAAATCTCCAACTGCCTCATTGCCAGGGACTTGTAAGTTGGAGATTTCGACCAGGCGGCGTTAGACTGCAAAACGCAAAGACTGAAGGAGCTCTGTACAGCTGCATTTTAACAGTATTCAGCAGGTGGCAAACTCGACGAGTATTCTGAAAACGCTATGCGCGCCCGCGCACCGCCACTGTACAGAGCTCCAGCCTTTCTGAGCACCGGAAGTGAGGTAGTTGGAGATCTCGATGGGTTGGAGCTTTCGATAGAACACCGGCCTTCCCTTCAGTCTTGCACGGTTGTACCGGCTTCCCTCCTGGACTGACATCACTTCCTCTGATATCACTGCACACTGTGAGCTTCTAGCAATGTGCAGCAAGTCAGATAGAGCCCGCCTCATTTCCTGGCTGGAGGACATCCAGGATCCCCTAGCCCTTTCCTTCCCAGCCAAACTGTCTCTGGCCCCGCCCCTTTCATTTATTGGATTTCAGTTTGTTCAATCATGGAGGCTTAGCATCACACGTGGGCATTACCTAGGATGGTCTGCATGCAAACACAGCCTGCCTAGGAGCGCCCACTGCTCCAGACTGTCATCCTCCCATCAAGGCATTTTAATATTTGCATTCAGTAACCCCTCCCAAAAGCCGGCCCACTTCTTGCATCGGGGCTCTTCAGAGAAGTACTGAAGCAGGGTGTTGTGATGATTATTGGAAGCTATGTACTGCACCCTGCCGGCCCCAACCACCAGCCATGATAGAGACGCACAGAGACCCAGTGATGGCGTCACTGCACCTAAAATAAGGGGTGTCATGAACATTTTTTATTTTAATTTTAATTTCAATAGCACGTTGATGAGGGGGGATGGGAAGATCCAGAATATAAGCAGTATATATGTTAAATGCCCATAAATTCCCATATACATGTCCATAAATTCCCATACAGATGCCCATAAATTCCCATATAAATGCCCATAAATTCCAATATAAATGCCCATAAATTCCCATACAGATGCCCATAAATTCCCATATAAATGCCCATAAATTCCCATACAGATGCTCATAAATTCCCATATAAATGTCCATAAATTCCCATATACAGGCCCATAAATTCACCATATAAATGCCCATATAAATGCCCATAAATTCCCATACAGATGCCCATAAATTCCCATATAAATGCCCATAAATTCCCATATACATGTCCATAAATTCCTATATACATGCCCATAAATTCCCATATACATGCCCATAAATTCACCATATACATGCCCATAAATTCACCATATAAATGCCCATAAATTCCCATAAAGATGCCCATAAATTCCCATATAAATGCCCATACACATAAATTCCCATATAAATGCCCATAAATTCCCATATAAATGCCCATAAATTCCCATATAAATGCCTATAAATTCCCATATACATGCCCATAAATTCCCATATACATGCCCATAAATTCCCATATACATGCCCACACATTGCCATACACATGCCCATAAATTCCCATATACATGCCCACACATTGCCATACACATGCCCATAAATTCCCATATAAATGCCCATAAATTCCCATATAAATGCCCATATAATCCAGTGGTGAAGATCGTGGTTAAAATGAATGGTGACAGGTTCTCTTTAACTCTCCGCCAGTTCAATAACTAAACACAAGCATGCAAATAAAAGAAGAAAAAAAAAAGAGAACAACAGGAAAGCAGCACAATGCAGCCACAAAAGGCTTTTCAAGGAAGACATCTCCACACAAGCACGCAATGTCTTTTCACATTTCACGGGTCAGAAGTTGTGTTGGTTCTGTTTTTCACCAACGCCCCACGCCCCCCCTCCTCTCCCCCCTCTCTCTCTCTCTCTCTCTCTCTCTCTCTCTCTCTCTCCTCTCCTTCCCGTCTGTCATCTCTGACACTGAGGAATAAATATGTCAGTGGGTGCCCTGCACAGGGCAGGCAGTATGTATAAGGGAGGAAAGCACAGAGAAGGTCAGAGGTCAGCTGTCAATCCATCAAGAAAACAAACCAGCACCTGTCATAGGTGATGTCCCAGTCACATGACTCTATGCGGCTGGCTGGATTGGTGGAGAGGCCGGTGTGTGCAGGCCATGCAGGTGTGTTCTGTAAAAAATCACTGCCGTGACCTCAGCGGTGTCACAAGCTGTGATAATAACCTCTTCCAGCTGTCAATCACGCCGCCTTTATAGGGCGACGGGCGCGCAATTCCGAGCTGTCACAACAGCAGCGGTAGCTCAGGGAGTGACAGGGGTGTAAAAAATGAATTTGTAACAATTGAATTTACAAGTGACACCTTTCAGATATAAGTAACATTCCTGTATATTTAAAGTGGAGCGGGAAATGCTTTTTATTTGCTGGCTGTGCGGGGAGATTCTCCTTCACTTGCTGTCTTTGTTTCAGGTTTAGCCTTGCAGAGTAATGAAGCCTTTGGATCAGCATGACAGCCAGGCAACTGGCAAATTCAGGTTCCCTTTACAGCTGTGCTTTGTATTTCTTCCAACATTTCTTCCTGTAATAAAGACCGGTCACTGCTGCTCTCTCTCCTGGTGCAGAGTGACAGGTCTTGTCTACGCCCCCTCCTCTAGATTTCTACAGGCAGTCTGTAGTAGGTGGGGCCTGATGAGCCCCTCCCACAGCTCTGCTCTCTGTACAGCACAGTGAATCATTTCACTACTATCACTGCTTTTATACGGTAATATCTGGGTGTGCAAAGGCGTTATATCCTCTAAGAATCGCTCTGAATCAACACAACCATCTAAAACATTTTTAGGGCTGAACTCTGGGTACAAAAAATTTCATTTAAATATACTCCACAATAATTACAAATTATATAAATCCACCAATTCCTTTACAAGACCAGATATTAACTTGCAAATGTAGCAGTGACATCATCACTGTGCTGTACATAGACTGTGCAGAGAGCAGAGCTGTGGGAGGGGCTCATTAGGCCCCACCCACTACAGGCTTTCTACAGGAAAATACAGAAGATATTACCACATACAAGTAGTGATAGTAGTGACATCATCATTGTGCAGTACATAGAATGTGCAGAGAGCAGACCCACTTACAGGTTGCCTGCAGGAGAATACAGAAGGGGGTGGAGACAAGACCAGTCACACTGCACAAGGGGAGAGGGCAGCAGCGACTGGTCTGCATTACAAGAAGCTCCTGCATAGACGCAATGTGCAGGAGTTGATTCCTGCACAGAAGACACCGAACTTCCAATACACATTACAAAGTATTTCCTTATAAAGGAGTAAGAAGGTTCTCTTACCTCTTCCCGACCTCCCAACGAACCTCAGGTCATTGAATCGAGCGACCTGGCTCTTCATCGCCGCTGTGGCGTTGCGAAGCTCGGCTGAGTAATTCTCATCGTTGCCCGCCATGACGGTGACCAGCGTTCCATCCGGGACATCCCCTAGCGCCACCACCTGACCAAAGAGAAGAAGTGAAACATCAAACATCATGTGACACTTTGGAGACTCCTGTACCCAGTCCAATGGGAAGAGGTACCCTGGGACATGTATGAGGGTGTTGGAAGGAAGAACTGCCTGCACTGCCCAAAGCAACCAATCAGAATCTGAGTCTGAGAATGACATTGTTTGCTGGAAGTTACATGACAGTACTTTTCATGAGGCCACCAATCAGGTGTTGGTATCATGTGACAGCTGAAGCCTCATTGGTCACCATAAGCAGCACAGATTTTTGGGTTGGGGGGATGTTCTTAGACTGTTGATTTAGGTTATTTTCCCTTCTGGTTGAATGTTCTTTGGCTATTGTTTTGGGCTACTTCTCTTCAGGTCGAATTAAATACTAATATCAAAAACATTTCTGAGGGTATCGGCAACATTTGAGTGAATGCTGATACATTTGCAGTACGGATGCACCCATACCAGTATCAGTGGCGATGTTGGGCATTTTCACCAGTACTCGTAAAAATGTCCTGATACCCAAAACTGATACCGGCGCTTTAAATTGAAGTGGCTGCTGTAAGGTCCTGGGGATCTTTCGGCAACCTTCTTGGGAGCAACATGGCGCCTGCCCGCACATCTCCCCCTCCTGAGACCTTCCGCACCTCTCCTGAGATTCTCCACACCCCTCCTGAGACCCTCCACCTGAGACATCAGTCCAGCACCCCCCGAAGCAGGGCGGCAGCACAAAGTATATAGAAAATTCATATACTGTTATTCGGAATTGCTGTATAATGTATTGCTGAGATTTGTAATCCTCTATAGATGGAGGTATTCTGCATTCCTGTATAATGTATTGCTGAGACTTATAGTCCCCTATAGCTAGTGCCTTTCTATATTGCTGTATTGCTGAGATTTGTAGTCCTCTAAAGATGGTGGTATTCTGCATTGCTGTATAATGTATTGCTGAGACTTATAGTCCCCTCGAGCTAGTGCCTTTCTGTATTGCTGTATTGCTGAGATTTGTAGTCCTCTATAGATGGAGGTATTCTGCATTGCTGTATAATGTATTGCTGAGACTTATAGTCCCCTATAGCTAGTGCCTTTCTGTATTGCTGTATTGCTGAGATTTGTAGTCCTCTATAGATGGCGGTATTCTGCATTGCTGTATAATGTATTGCTGACATTTATAGTCTACAGCTTGGAGTCAGTGGCAAAACTAACAGGGTCACAGCGTTCGCAGCTGCAACCGGGCCCTGGTGCTCCATCACTGTCCTAAAATCATTAGTAGGGATGCACCGATACCGATAATAGGTGCCGATACCGTGTATTTGGGGGAGTACTCATACTGGCCCAAATGCTCAGATACTTCCCCCGGATACCGGAAGTTCCGGTCAGAGGAAGATTTCCTTGCTGCGAGGGAACATGGATCTGGCATCCCGGCCGATCAGGAAGTCGGGTGATGGGTAATGACTTACCGTCTGGCTTCTTGATTGGCCTGGAAGCCAGCTCCATGCTGTTTGGCCGGCTCGATGCTGGCGCCCTGGCCAATCAGCAGAAAACTAGCCAAACAGCCGGCTTGATGCTGAATGGCTGGGAAGCGGGCTTCCCGGCCAATCAGCATTGAGCCGGCCAAAGAGCATAATATCGGTACTCGATACCGAAAAACTGGCATCGATGCATCCCTACTCATTAGTATGTATTGTTTTAGAAAAACTGTCACATGACACACAAAAAAAAAAAGGTATCGGCAAGTACTTGAGGAGACGTAGCGGTACTCGTGCTTCACAGCAAATTAGGAGACAATAAAATATATAGCAATTTGTGTCTGTCCGTTTGCCTATTTCCTATTCTTCGATACAATTTACAGGGGAATGATTTAAAAAATAAATAAATGTACAAATAAAATAAACAGGTCGGCTTTCTACATTGCGCTGAAACTGGCGTTTCCGGTGACTTCCTGCTCCTGTGAGTAGACAGTTTGCAGTGCGTGGCCAGAATGAAGTCCGGGGGACAGACTCGGGATTCTAGGAGCCAACAGTCTGAAAAGTGGCTAAATAAACTCCAGTCTACATTTAAGAAGTTCAGAAGCCGAACCGAATGTCTCATCTTTCCAAAGACATAAAACAGGAGGGGAAAAAAAAAAAAAAACCCGCTGAGATGAAAAGCATCAAATATTCCAAAGCTTTTAGAAGGTCTTTTTCCTACGCTAAACCTGAAATAAACTAAAAACACAACAGACGGGAAGCAGACTAAACTGACAAGACGGGACATGCAATGCTCTGACAGTATTGTGTTTAAATGCTCCGTCTTAAAGATTAGCTGTAAGCTGTCTACATTTACTGTACTCGATGAATCAACCTCGCTAAGTGTTCGCTGGATCATTTAGGGGGTTACTTTACAAAAGGAGGAATGTTTACACCGGTTCAGGGTATTTGTGTCTCCTGAATCTGGATGGTTGAAGACAACACAGGCCCGGTATAAATATCACTTCCTCCGGTAACTTGTCCTCTCAGCTCCAGACTAGGCGGGAAGTTTTATAAAACTATCAGAGGGGTTTATAGCTGAAATGTCCTATATTTCCCCATCCAGAAGGGGCAAAGAATCAAAGGAAGACAATGACACAATGTATCAGCCAGAAACAGATTAGGTACATGGCTATCAGAGGCAGGAGAATCTGGTGGTGGTGTCTTTCAGAACTGAGGTGCAGCACAGGTGGGAATACAAACATATTTACTTATAGGAGGGTTAGTGTTACAGGAAGGCAAAGGGTTAGGGTTACAGGGTGGGTTAGTGTTAGGGTTATAGGGACAGTTAGTGCTAGCATTTCATAGAGGGTTCGGGTTAGTGTTAGAGAGATGGTTAGTGCAAGGGTTTCATGGAGGGTTAGTGCTAGGGTTACAGGGAGGTTTAGTGTTAGGGTTACATGGAGGGTTGGTGCTAGGGTTGCAGGGAGGGTGAGTGTTAGTGTTACAGGGAGGGACAGTGTTAGTGTTACATGGAGGTTTAGTGTTAGGGTTACATGGAGAGTTGGTGCTAGGGTTTCAGGGAGGGTGAGTGTTAGTGTTACAGGGAGTGATAGTGTTAGGGTTACAGGGAGGGATGGTGTAAGGTTTAAAATTACAGCAAGGGTAAATGTTAGCGTTATATGGAGGGTCAGTTTCAGGATTACAGGGATATAATATAGAGAGGTTGTCTTAGGGCTACATGGAGGGTTAATATTAGGGTTATCTAGAGGAGTAGTGTTAGTGTTAGGATTACAGGAAGGCAAAGGGTTAGGGTTACATGGAGGGTTGGTGCTAGGGTTACAGGGAGGGTTAGTGTTAGGGTTACAGGGAGGGTTAGTGTTAGGGTTACAGGGAGGGTTAGTGTTAGGGTTACAGGGAGGGTTAGTGTTAGGGTTTCAGGGAGGTTTAGTGTTAGGGTTACAGGGAGGGTTAGGGTTACAGTGAGTGTTAGTGTTGGGGTTACAGGGAAGTTTAGTGTTAGGGTTACAGGGAGGGTTAGTGTTAGGGTTATAGAGAGGTTAATTCTAACTGAAAGGCCAGCAATGGCACATAAACACGCACGGCCAGTCAATCTAAGCATGCATGTTTATACCAAAACCTGTCTGAGAAAATCTCCTGAACGGTGCTGTCAGCCACAGTCAATGCTCCTGTGCACCGGGTGTGATCCTTTAAGACAGGCATTTGAATAGATGGTGGATAGGAAGAAAGACAAACACCAAATTCTAGTTCTACCGTTGGAATTTTCTGGCAACTTTGGTCCAAAGCGAGGATGATGTCACAAACGAATCATGTGACTTTTCTGGGGCGAACGAATGACTGATTCAAAGCGGCACGCCTTTAAATAGCGTTATGTTTGATGTACGTGTAGCGTAGTGTCTATGGCCACAACACTGGCATCCAAAAGGCTCAATTCGTAAACCCAGGGGGAAAAAATGACAGTTTCAGCTAAGGCCAATGGGACTTGAAAATGACAGTCACATGACTGAAATAAAGATCCTTATCCTGGTGCTAAAGCTTTGTGAATTGAGCCTAAAGTAGGGTTGTCACCTGTCCAGGATTCACCCGGACAGTCAGGGTTTTGAATGCTGTGTCCGGGTTTCATGGCAGCAGAAACCCGGACACATGATGTCAGGCAGACAGGGGCAACCAAAATTAAGATAAGGGCTACTGACCCCCCACTGAAAATAGTCTTAACTGTGATATTTACTCATGAATAAGCTACAACTCGTTCTCCCAAAAAAATGTCAGCGCGTCACTAGAGTGTTCAGGTTTTGCTTGAAGAAAAGGTGGCAACCCTAGCCTAAAGTCTACTGGGAGCAGATGCCGCAAGACCCGTCCTCATCTACATCCCAATCTAGTTATAAGATGTAACCACTGCGGATAGGCTTATACAGTAAACTCCCCGTTATCCAGCGTCCAGAGGGATTGGTAGATTCCAGATAAATGTAGTTTCTGGTTGCTTGAGAGTTACTATTAAAAACAGGTCTAACTAATGCCATACCCCATACTATACCATGACATAAACTCTTTATTGACTTCATATTAATATTGAAATGTAGTAATCAAAAGCAAATAGACACACAATAGTTTCCAGGATAATACATGCCGCAGAACTGCAAGTACACAGGGGATTTTTTTCTTCTGGTTAGATGAGAGTTCTGGTTAGTTGAATACCGGATAACCGAGCGTTTACTTTATTATAATCTGCTGGAATGAACATAATTTATTCGATTCCGCAGACATAAAAGGGAAGGTGTCTTATCTGTGTAACTTTGTGAATGAGCTGCCTATCACTAGAACAGGAGGGGGATTTGTTGGCACTTTATGGACAATGTAACCAATGAGTATTGTAACGCTTTGTGAAATCACCGAGAAAATGTCATCTATTTTTACTCTGAGCCCAGTCATAGGACTGAGCCGTCTCCTTTCTTGTATTCTTCCCTTCTAAATGACATTCCTGCCTGTAATGTTTGGTAGAATAGAAGTTGGGCCGCGCGCTGCCAATGGCTGCATTCCTGCCCTTTGTATTACACCTCTCCTCAGCGGTGTACGTTCACCTTCCACAAGGCAAACAGTGTTAACACGGCCCGGGCGCCAAACTCTCCTCTTCTTCTTTTCTTTCCCTTTATTGACTGCAAAAAGCAAACCTCTCGGGGCGAAAGTTCATCACTGCGCCATGCAGAGCAGACGGTGGTGGGCTTTAACCACTTGAAGGCCATAGTGTTTCACCCCCTTCCTGGCCAGGCCATTTTTCAGTATTCAGCGCTGCGGTACTTTGACTGATGTTTATTCCGTCATGCAACGCTTTTGGGAGATATGGAGAGAGAGAAGGGGGGGAGGGAGAGAGAGAGGGGGAGAGAATGTAGATATAGGCAACCTCAGCACTCTAGCTGTAGTGAACTTACAAATCCCATCATGCCTCTGGGAGACCTGGCTGTGGCTATCAGTCTTAAAATGCCTTATGGGACTTGTAGTTCCAAAACAGAGTGTATGGATAAATGCATACATCCATGAATGCAGGATAGATAGATAGATAGATAGATAGATAGATAGATAGATAGATAGATAGATAGATAGATAGATAGATTTATAGATCTATAGATCGATAGATAGAAACAAAAATAGGTGTATACAGAGGTAGATGAGTAGATACATGAAAATATAGTATATACAGTATTCTATCTATCTATCTATCTATCTATCTATCTATCTATCTATCTCTCATCTATCTATCTATCTATCTATCTATCTAGCCTTCTCATCTTGTGGTATAGGACCCCAGGAGGAAGTTCCGTTGGATTGAGGAAGAACATCTGCTCCTCACAGAAATATTTGTATTAACAGATTAGCACTTCAGAAACTAAAACCCTCTCTATAAAAGAGGAATCATGGATCATTTGGCAAACATTTGAATGACAGTTGAGGCGCAGATGATAACCTATGTAAAGGGGTACTTAAGGCACGCTAAGGCGTTACTTGGTAGCCAATGATTACACAAAGGGGATCCTCATTCAGAATAACTAACAAACACCTGCCCAGCTTGTCTATTAATCTGTTAATTATGCAACCAACGAACCTTCTGTGTGCACGTCTAATAATCCAATATTACATTATTCCTCTTATTAGAAGTACACACAGAAGAGTCATTACTCTATTTATTTATGTATTAGCGGTATTAATACAGCGCTGACAATTTACATCTTGTACATTGACATCAGTCCCTGCCCTCAAGTAGCTTACAATCCTATAGAATAAATCTATTTATGAATATTCATGTCCATGTTCTCTCTATAGGAAGGATGGAATATAAGAATATATTTTTATCTATCTCTCTATCTATATACACACACCACTTATACACACAAGATCATATATGTGCTGTGTATATATATATATATATATATACACTGAGGGGCCAGATTATTATGACCACCCCATCAGTACTTCGTT
>NW_017306795.1:888031-893673 GCF_000935625.1 Nanorana parkeri | reverse complement strand
ATATATATATATATCTATTTATCTCTCTCTCTCTCTAGATTTATAGGACAATTCTATCTGTCTATCTATCTATCAATCTATCTATCTATCTACCTTATATATATATATATCTATTGATCTATCATATATCAATTTCTCTCTATAGCTATATTTATATGTAAGCCTCTCAATGTCCACTATATATCTATTATCATGAAACTCTAATATACACTTTAGTTTCCATGCTAAACAGTTCCTCACAGTTTATAGTCAGCAGGAGGCGTATTATTATTACACTTTGATGATTGTGAGGGTTGTAGCTGTCACATTTTAAGTGACTTCAATTCTGTTACTTTTAAACAAGAGAAATGTGTATATATAAAATGAACTGTCTGATAGAGAGATATCACTGCCACAGATAATCTCTGCTGGTTAAAAATCTAAAATGTCATTGTCTATAAACCGAGCGGTCCTTGTAACATTTAAACATTTTATATATTGGAATGTAAAGAAGAATTTCCGATTATTGGAAAGATTCGGTCTCTCAGGAAAGAGCATCTTTCATCATTTGCAGGACACAGACAAGAATATCCTATTACTTAATGCAAACCTCGATAATAAACCTACAGCTTTAATTTCCTGACCATGGCAGCTTTGTTCTTATTAATCATCACATCTAAGAATCCAATTATTAAATCATGTTCATGTTTTATATCAGTAGACTGCAATTTTGACTACAATAAAAAAAATGACTAAAAAAGGAAGAAATGAATGAGGTACGAGTTGAAGGCTTGTGTATAAAACAGCTGGAAATATGATTATGATACGGAGCTGGCAATATCTGAGCAGATTGGGGATATGTGCTGCCTATTTTTTTTTGGTTTACTAAAATCGAAAAACAAACTATGAAAGAATTTAAATAAAACAGCGACGCTTGGCGTGGATCTGATTCATATTTTTACCGAACATATTTTACTGAAACTACTTATCTAAAAACCTGCAGGTGTAATTTGTAGATTTGCAGATTTACTCACTACCGTATGTCTTGAAACACTTGAACAAAAATGTGTCCTGTCATAAGAAACGGTCAATTCTTGCAAATATTTCTCAACTGTTTTATGCACACAAATGCCAGTCATTTCAGCAACCAAACAACTGCAAAATAATATAACACATGATTGCTGTGCAGATAATATGTAGCTGATGTGGCTGCAAAATAACTGCTATATAAAAGGTGCCCAAAGTGCTGCTGCTTTTCCACTGATGATTATTTAGCATTGGCAGCAAAAATGTAAAAAATAAAAGAGATTTCTGCAACGGTTCAGTCCACTCTACACTGCCCTGATCTGGCTTCAAGTCTGATACATATATTGATGATATAATTAGGACTAAAAATATATATATATACAGCAAACTCTCAGTTATCCGGTATTCAACCAACCAGAAAAAAAAATCCCCTGTGTACTCACTGTTCTGCGGCATGTATTATCCTGGAAAGGATTGTGTGTCTGTTTGTCTTAATTTGCTTGTGATTACAGCATTTCAATATTAATATGAAGTCAATACAGAGTTTATGTTTTGGTATAGTATGGGACATGGCATTAGTTAGACCTGTTTTTAATAGTAACTCTCAAGCAACCAGAAACTACATGTATCCGGTATCTACCAATCCCCATGGATGCTGGATAACGGGGAGTTTAATATATGTGTAATATTTCTTTATTTTTTTTATTCAGAGATAAATATTGTGAAGCAATTTATACTATATCATAGCTACAAATATGGAAGGATGGAGGAGTGGAAATAAAGGAGAGGGTTCTGGAAAAGGTTTTAACCCATAAGTTAGGTTTTTTTAAGGTCTTTTTTTTTAATGGCACCTTAAACAAAATTTGTTGCCTTTGAAATAGTGCAACGGAATTTTGCTTTTTTTTTTTATTTCTCCTGAGCTGCTTGGGTATTTGAAGCAAACAAAAATACCTCAAACTTAGCATAAAAATGGCAAGTTCAGTAAATTACCTAAACCTAACCAATGGGCTCACACGGTCCTGCTGTAGTTGATGCTCCTGTCAGGTATGAAAAAAAAACTTTTACCATGTGATAAAACACACACAGTTGCTCTTGTTTTTAAACACTTGGCTAGACACATTTCAGGACAATGAGTCACATCATGTGACTAAATCATTTTTACAAGAACAAGTCCCTTCCTGGAAACATCAAAAAGGTTAATGACCAGGGGAGCACAGAGATGTTTGGGGGTACGCTGAAGTCTGAGGCTGGTGGTGGGAAGGGGTGTATGATGGAATTACTTGATTCTTCTTTATGGTAGTCTATGATGTCAACCCGCTGCACGCAGGTAAAGGAGAGGACAACTTGATTTGTTTTGTTTTCCAGGCAGTTATACAAAATAAAAAAATATTTACTGGATTGAAAATAATTCTGCATATTTATCTATCTGGCGCTCACCTTTCTGCCTACCTAACTTGCTCTTCTATTTAATCTATCGATCTATTTTATTTGGTTTAGACACTCTGTGCTTTATCTGAGTTTGCCATATGCAAAAAAAATAACAGAAGGCCAAAATCCCTCATTTTACAAATTATGACATCTATCTTTATTAAACTGTAATCTAAACACTTACATTTATAAGAGTATAAAAGGCTCATTTTTAATACGATAACAACCAAATGCAGCCCAGAGACATCTCATGGCACGGTTTGGGTAGCTGAGTTTGGACTCTGGAATTCAGAGACTGTTGGAATCAGTATGATAAGATGATACCATATTTCTCCTCTCTATACATTAGGCAGCATATTGAATATTTGGGGGGATGCTTTATATTTCCAGGATCAGCTCCTCAAGCCCTGGGAATCATTTGTTAGTACATATCCCTGTATCCATTGCAGAGTGAATTGTCTGTGATTCCATAGCTTTCCTATGCTGATATTGGCAGCGTTTGATGGATGCAGAATCGGGAATAATTCGTCTTTATTCCCATTTACTTGTTTGCACTTGTTCACTTGTCTTTTACAGAATTTAATGTTTTAATAGAATTACGAGGTGACAACCAGGAGAGTTTTTTTTTTTTTTGGTTCCTTTTAAAGTGAAAATCCTGCTAATAGCCAGATAAGCTACTGTTTCCCAATGACCAAACATTTAACGTCTCATGAAAATGAATAATATGGAGGCTGATAACAAGGAACATCTGTCTGGCACTGCTCGGGAGTCAGCAAGTAAAAATGTGCTGGAGTGCCAAAAAAGAGCAGAAGTGTTCCATTGATGACTATTCAAGTTTTTTTTTCTTTTTTATATCTAAGCTCAAAACCCACATAAATAAGGACGACCCCCGGGACTAGTCCGCTGGGTGTAGGTTCAGATCGTGTCCTTATATTGCGTGCTGGCTGCGAGGAATAATAAATGAAATTTAAACTTGCTTTTCCCCTCACAGAATAACAGTGAAGAAAATGTAAGGATTAAGATTTGCAGATTTATTGCTGGGGTTAAATCTTCATAAATAAAATCTGGTACTTTGATACGCTAGTCTGCGCTACTAGTTCATAAAGGACTGATGGAAGGTTTAATCTCACCGGCTGCGAGGCAGAACAAACTAAAAACTTGTTTTCCCCATAACTAATCCTTTATATAATAAGGATAATAATCGGGTATAAGAAAAAGTCATTGTAGAATGGATGAGCAAACGGATCAATCTCTGATAATAACATGATGCCATAATGTTTGGGTTCATCTAAAAAGAATGTGGTCCTTAGTGGAGCTCCTACTTCATATAGGACCGATGATGGCTTTACAATATATAAGAATACATATACTGCCTGCCGGGAATAACAAAATTCACTTCAAACGTGCTTTCTCTAGAGGTGATCCCGTATAAAATGTAACAGTAATTGTATGAGAAGCAGTAAGAGGCTACAAATGTAGAATCGATGAGCACATGGAGGAAGAATTGATGATATGATGTTTGGGGTTAAATCTAAAAAAAAGAAATGTGGTCCTAACTAATGTGAATGTAGGACTGATGTATGTAATGGCTTCACAACACTTATATATACATATATGCACAAAGTCATGTGTGTGGAGCGGTCTGCGTGTGCTTATGTGTCATCTATCGATATTCCTTATATTGAGATATATATATATATCTCTCTCTATATATATGTATCTCTCTCTCTATATATATATATGTATATCTCTCTCTATATATATGTATCTCTCTCTCTATATATATATATGTATATCTCTCTCTATATATATGTATCTCTCTCTCTATATATATGTATATCTCTCTCTATATATATGTATCTCTCTCTCTATATATATGTATATCTCTCTCTCTATATATATGTATCTCTCTCTATATATATATGTATCTCTCTCTCTATATATATGTATCTCTCTCTCTCTATATATATATATACGTCTCTCTCTCTCTCTATATATATACACGTATCTCTCTCTCTCTCTCTATATATATATATGTATATATATATATCTCTCTCTCTTATATCTATATCTCTATATATATGTATATATACAGCACATATATGATCGTGTGTGTATAAGTGGTGTGTGTATAGACATAGATAGATCGATAGAGAGATTGATAAAGAGAGAGAAAGAAATATAGATAGATAGATAGATACATAGATAGATAGATCAATATATAGTAGATAGATCGATATTGGGTGACAATAAGACACAAGTCCATGGGGTTCAAACAATAAGAAATATAAAATGTTAGCAGTGTCTGTTTTTTTGGAAGCTTTCCTATCTATGGATCTCTCTGCTGAGAAGTTTTCTGGGTTCATTACCCTCATATAAAACAGACACTGATGACTTCAGGCAATCATACATGGTGGCACCGACCCCCAACACCCACAACATTGCACCCCCTGTCCTACCTTGAAAGCGATGGGCAGAGTCTTGTTGCACCTCCAGTGGGTCGGCAGCACTGAGCAGAGGAAGTTCGGGCTGTCTGTACGGACCAGCTCCCCGGGGTGATCGGACAGCACCTCCACCATGTTCCGATCCGCGCTCCTCAACTTGCCCACCAGGGCGGCGCTGCTGTTGCTGCCATCCGGCCCGCTCAGCGACAGGGTGTCAGTCATCTTCCCCGGGCTCAGGGTGGTGGAAGGCGGCGTGAAGCGGCGGCTGGTGCTGGTATCTACGGGGATACGCATCACAACAAGCCTGGTGAGTTAAATGTACACTTTTTGGGGGGGCAGATACAAAGTACACAATATCCCAGATCACCCCCCTCCCGGGGATCACAGTCCACGGTGCAATCACAACTCTTCCAAAGTTTTAGGAACAGTCACACTTGACAGCCTTTGGGGGGAGGGGGGGGGGAGCAGTCTAGACAAGGACAGGGGACATCCCAGGACCTTCCTTCCAGGTCACAAACATCAGCCCCCCTTTGAAGAACAGTGCACCCCCCTTTTTGTCCCTTTGAAGAAGACCCCTTTGCTAGTTACAATCCATCAGCACTGAGGAGCAAGTCAGTGGGTTGCGGCTGTCAAGTCCTCCCAGGCATCTCTGATGGCTTGCTTGGCTCTCGCAGCCCTTGGTGGCTTGCTTTGACTTGTGGACAGCACGTTGAAGTTGGGTTTTGGTTTTAGTAAGGGGGGGGGGGGGGGGGGGGTTCTTTTGTG
>NW_017306795.1:883713-887912 GCF_000935625.1 Nanorana parkeri | reverse complement strand
ACACAAGCAGCAGAGACAATGAAGTCTGTCTGTCTGTCTGGAGGGTGAGTCAGGCTGATGATGATGATGAAAGTGCTATCAGTTTCCTGGGCTTGTGTCGGAAGAGCAGCAAGTTGTTACAAGCTGGAGAAGAAGTTTGTTCCTCATAGGGGAGCAGCCCGGCTCCGTCCCTCTGCAGCGCCCGCCGCTCTATCAATGAGTCTGCCTGGAAATGAATTCGCTTTTACAGTAACAAGTCCGGAGGAATGTCACAGCTCATTTGCATAGAAGGGGGGCAGCCGGCTGGCCAATGGTGGGGCTTCCTTGGGCGGGAGGGGCGTGTCCTCAGTCCCCGGGAGCTACTGCTGTAGGAGACTGAACTACTGTGAAGGGGCGAGTGTGTCAATGGGATGGCTGGAGCGCTCTGCCCGGCCGCTGCTGGCCGTCTGTGTGTCCGCTTCCAGCTGTTAAAGGACTGCAAGTCCCAGTGTGACTGATGTAGCACTGCAAGTCCCAGCGTGACTGATGTAGCACTGCAAGTCCCAGTGTGACTGATGTAGCACTGCAAGTCCCAGCGTGGCTGATGTAGCAGTGCAAGTCTCAGTGTGACTTATCTAGGACGGCAAGTCCCAGAGTGGCTGCTATTGGGTTACAAGTCCCAACGTGGCTAATGTAGGACTGCAAGTCCCAGCATGGCTGATCTAGGACGGCAAGTCCCAGCGTGGCAGATCTAAGACTGCAAGTCCCAGAGTGGCTGCTATTGGATTACAAGTCTCAACGTGGCTGATGTAGGACTGCAAGTCCCAACGTGGCTGATGTAGGACTGCAAGTCACAGCGTGGCTGATCTAAGACTGCAAATCCCAGCATGGCTGCCTACAGTTTAAGATATTTCACACGTATACAGCTGCTCTCTAAGCTTTAGCTGCGGTAGGACTGCAAGTCCCAGCATGGCTGCCTAGAATCTAAGACATATCACAAAGGCACTGCTCCTTTCTAAGCTTTTGCTGCTGTAGGACTAAAAGTCCCGGCATGGCTGCCTGCAGCTGCTTTCTAAGCACCACAGTGTCTTGGCAGGAAGAACACTACACCCACATGCCTCTGAATCTGCTATAAAGACACTTTTTATTTTTGGGGTTGAACTTGATGGGCATGTCTTTTTTTTTTTCAACCTAGTTACGTTTGACTGTTCACATCCCATTCTCCCAAAGCTGAACTCCAGGAAACCAGCTAAATACAGAGATGAAATACATACATGGGAGCTGTGTTACCTGCCAAATACATCCGGTCCTGAGATTTACACATCTCTGCTACACAGCACAGCCCTGCCTGAGACCTGTTTTTTTCTCTACTGCATACCCTTATAGGTCTTGCCACAGCCTGCGATTAGCCAGTGAAAGAGAAGCAGCATACTGATGAGCTCATCTCTCTTTCACTCTGCTCTCTCCTCTGTCAGAATGCCTTATATATATATATATATATATTTCCATTTCCCAATCTGAGCTCTGCTGTACAGGGACTGTAAGATGCTAATTAAGGGCCATACACCATAATGCACAAGTTTTAAGGCATGCATTGAGGTGCACCATGTTAAGGCAGCATGTTATTACATATGACATATGTCCATTGCAGTGCATTTTAGAAATGTGAACCTGTCAGGTCCTTACAGACATCTCTGGTGGGTTGTTTGACTTGCGGAGAGCTTGGACGGCACGGTCTTTGATGGCTTGCTTGACTGAGTGACTAATACCATAGTGCGTAGGTGTGGAACCGAAGTCTACATTCTTATACATGGCTATCGGTAGTATTTGTTCATGTAACTGTCATGGCCGACCACAGTCCATTGCACACAATCACGGTACCGCACACATGATGGCGGGAAAGCACAATTGTTTGATGGCCTCTATAGATATAATTTGGGGGGGTACGACTCTCAGGAGTATGTGGCCAGAAGTGGTTTTTGCTCAGGCATCCCGCAACACTTGCTGGCAACAAACAGGGCATCTTATAGGAAACTTAACCAGCTATCAAACTCAGAAGTGACTTCAGGGATGAATGTGACCAATCGCCAACAATTTTTATGAACACTGCAAGGATCTGAAGCAGCTTTTCTCAACTAGGGATGTTGCATGGAACCCTTGGATTCCTCCAGAGGTTCAATGGGCAATGAGAAGTTTCTGCCTCTCAACTAAGCAACCACTGACACCAGAAATATTTTTAGCATTCTGTAAGGTGGGATTTGTCCCCACTGGCCATCAATGTAAAGAGCATTCTTCCTACTGAGCAACAATGTACTGGGGCCATTCTCCCAATAATCATGAGTGTAATGGGGCCCTGCTGCCAATGACCACCTATGTAAACTTGTCCTTATCCCACTGACCACCAATCTATGGGATGCTCTTCTTCACTGGCACCAATGTAAATGGGCCCTTCTGCCACTGACCACCAATCTAAGGAAGCCCTTCTTCACTGATCATCAATACAAAGTGGTCCTCCTCCCACTGACCACCAATCTAAGGAAGCCCTTCTTCACTGGCCATCAACATAAAGTGGTCCTTCTTTCACTGACCACCAATTTAAGGAAGCCTATCTTCACTGACCATCAATGTAAGGTTGTCCTCGCACTGACCACCAATCTAAGGAAGCCCTTCCTCACTGACCATCAATGTAAGGTTGTCCTCGCACTGACCACCAATCTAAGGAAGCCCCTCTTCACTGACCATCAATGTGACATCCATCTCTATTCTGATCTGCAGACCAGCAGGGGATCCATAGAACGAAGGTGCCCGTGTGAAAGGGGCCTGAAGCTACTCATCTACTAATAGATTTTCATACAAAAGTTCATCCAGAAAAATATCAGCAGAACATTCGATAATGCCATCATAGACTTGACAAATGTTCTTCAAGATTCCATTTGATTTTAACATTCAATTCATTAATTATTAGAAAATCGAACGGACGTTCTGAAAACACATTTTTTTCGAACAAATTTCTACTGGTGTATGGCCATCCTAAATGTCAAAGACATGCCAATATCAATATTTCTTGAATGAACAAAGTTCTAACAGTGAATGTGGTTTCCATTGAAGAAATTCCTTTCATTCCAAAATTGAATGTTAAAATCAAATGGAATTTTGAAGAACATTCGTCAAGTCTCTGATGGCATTATCGAATGTTCTGCTGATATCTTTCTGGATGAACCTTTGTATGAAAATCTACCAAACACTCACAAACTCCCCATGACACTAATAAAGGATTAGGAGAGACAGACGGCTATAGTTTATGTGCAGGAGAAACATTTTCATGAACTAGCAGACACAGCGAACGGCCGACCTCAGCAGAAAAGAAGGATGCACAAAACCACAAAAAACATCGGTACTTGTTAAAAAGAATAGTTGTGCTGCCCACAGCAAATCAGTTCCGCCATATTTCTGGAGTAAAGGTAGCCACAGAAGTAAGACTGCGCTGTAATCTTATTGGGGGAATACTATCAATGCCCAAATATGAGCCTGAACCTTGAGGGGTCTACACATTCATCAACACAGAGGCTCAGTGGCTACTCCTGATTATGCCACAACTGAAGTATTATCGTCTCACCACCATTTGCTCAGGCCGAGGGAGCCATTCAGATCCTCCACCCACACAGATCTGGCCCTTCGCCGTGGACAACACAGAGAACAGAAAGTGAGGTGTTGACCACCAGGACTGTAGGAGTTCCACTCCGGAACGGAAGTAGGTAATTGTGGGGGCATTTCAATAATGATAGTCTCAGATGGGCCAGTGAAATTCAAGTCAAGTTTTGGACTTTACCTCTGCTTTATGCCTCACAGGGAGTGCATTGTTTTCAATGTGTCAGCTGACTAAGAGGTGTAAATTTACTATAGGAGGAGAAGACTTTTACCTAGAAAAGTGAAGATATGTTAATATCAAGCATACCTGGGTATTTAAAAGAGAAATATGGGGTAAGTGTTTTTCCCCATAGTTCTCTTTAGGGTCACGGGAGCACACCTCCTCCCGTGACCCAAAGCTCAGTATATAGCTGCTATTGCCCGCGATGTACTGTGAGCGCTGCAGCCGGGACGGATCCCGACATTATGAGATCCACCCAGCTGCATGAGAGACATCTGGATCTGCCTATCTAGAGGCAGAGCCAGCTGTGCCCGCCCTCTCCCCCGTCCGTTCCTCCGCTCAGCGCTGGAGGATCGGAGTGGGGGGGGGGGGA
>NW_017306795.1:820258-883486 GCF_000935625.1 Nanorana parkeri | reverse complement strand
CCCTGCGGGGAGCCATGACTGACAGTCACCGCTCTCTGCAGGGAGATGATCGGGAAGTGAGCGGATCGGCTGCATGTTTCTGCTCACTTCCCGATCAATAGAGCCGACCAGTGACAGCTTCTTTGTCACAGGCCGGCTCTAACTATGAGGATGAGTGGAAATCACTCACCTCATACATCTTCTTTAATGAGAACACTGCTTCACCTTGCTTAGTGAATATCCTCTATGCCTTTAGTAAATCAACCCCCATAGACTTTCACTGTGAGAAACAGAAGTAAAGCATAACCAGTGTGTAGCACTGCAAAGCAGGAAGCAGAACCTGTAAATGTAATGAGCAAATATGGCTGCCCCCATGTACATGTATAATTACAAACTATACACAGAAACAAAATGATTTACATAATTCAAATTAATCCAATTTTTACATCAAGTTGGTCTCTTTCACATGTTGCATTCAATCTATACATTTCTTTTAAATGAGGTGAATTGGAGGAATAGAGGGGCAGAGGGACTTAGGTCCAAAGCAGTTGGCAGCTGTGTCTTCAGCATGTTAGCCTGTAATTTCCAGATAGCGAGTACCAATAGAATTACTGTTACTTGCTTCCATTAATTACATGATATATCAATAGACATGTCATGTCATTAATGGTAGCAACCAGGCAGGGCTGGCGAAGTGGAAAAAGCCCACATGGGCCGCTTTATTTTTAAAGGGGGAACCGGTATTAAGAGGGTCAGAGAAAGACAGAGAGAGAGAGAATCTCTTCCATAGTAATACACATACAGCACTCAGGCATTGCAAGAGTGATTGGTCATATAGCATTTACACTCTCACATTGTAGTGGTAGGCACAGTTACCAATGGCTCCCAATCCAAGACCTGTTTTATGGAAATCCAATGAATTACACTTATTATATGTTTATGAATTGATAGCTAGATAGAAGTAAGCTTTGTCCCATTCATCAGGCCAGTGAGAGGGGTCCTACTAGACATCTGACCCACATTTAGTGAAAATTGGCCCCTAAGTCACAGGGGGCCCTTGTGCAGCTGCACAGTCTCTGGTCACTGACACACATTTCACAGAATAACTGGAGTTAGTCAAAACCATAACCAGGGATGAGCTCGGGGTGAAACCTGTGCTCCCCTAAACCCAGAAGGAGCTCCTCCTGAATACGGAAAAAAGCTTCCTGATTGGAAAGTTGAGGTCAAAGCTAAGAACCAGAAATACTTACTGACAGTCACCGATCTGATTTAAGGGTTTCCTAAAGGGATGGATTTAATTGGTGGCTTCAAAAACAATATAAAAAAAAATAACTTAATTTGTTAGTTCTGCCTATTTTGACACATCAGGCCCATGAAGCCACCACAGTCCTACAAGAGGAAAAAAAAATGATCCATCATGGCGGCTTCTTCTGAATTTTGTTTGTATTACTCTAAACTTTTGGTTGGTGTTGTGCAAACCTGGGCCACTCAGCTCTGTTCCAAAAGGACATGGCCCTCCACGGTGCACAGTGCTGAGTCCAAGGCCATGCTGGGCAACCACCACCCTACCAGAGAAACATAGATGAATAAAGGTAGTCACTCGCACTCCAGTGCGAGTGACTACCTTTATTCATCTATACTTTGCGGAGGCATCCGTTGTCACTGCCGCACCCGCCCGGCTGCATTGGGCTCTCTCCGGTCAGGAGTGCGATGGAACATGAGGATTAAGCTACCAGAGAAACAGGTCCCAGAAAACCAGACAGGAACCAATTCTATTCCTACCAGAAATCCAGAATTTAGAGTTTGATCTTCTCTGGTTTTTGCCGCTTGTGATTATCTGAATCACCGGACAAGCTTGGGTACAAACAAAAAGTTCCAACAATAATTATGTCTTTTTTGCCATGAACGCCAAGCTCACGGTTATTCCGGGACAACTGTGATACACTGCTTCATAATGTATGCAGAGCAAGAAGCTCCACAGGTTGTCCTTTGTAATGACTGGAGAGCCTCAGGGTTCTGGAAAATGACAGGAAGACAGATGACGAGGAGTTCTGTACAAGGCCGAGAGTGTGAGAGTGAGAGCTTATCCACGAAATCCATAGAAAAGGGGACGTGTGGCCTTCCAGCAACACATCAACATGACTTCTTCAAACTCACCTTGTACAGTCCAACATAAAAGAATATTCTCATGTTCTGGAACATGTGTGGAAACATTTATATTGCCTAGTTGTGTCCTTTTTGGAATTTTTGTGACAGATTTCTAGGTGCCTAAATATTATTGGGCATCGAATTCTCATCTATAGATTTTAAGAAATTACAATATTTTTGTATTCTTAAACATATTTCTTACAAACTACAATTGCTGTGCCAAGCAGCCCGTGGCAGAGGGATGTGTGCATTGTTAGTGCACACGCAGCTGTAAATGTTTCATTCAGGGTATTGCTGCGACTATTAGGTGCGTGTCACTTTGGGAATAGCTCTTTAAGTTATGTAACTGAGAATAAATGGTTTAATTTGTAGTTAAACTGAATTTCAGGGAAACACATATCAAGGGAGCTGCTTTATCTGCCAAAGGTTGTGTATTTCTGTCCATCCTGTCCTGAGGTTTAAACTGCTCTGCCAGATAGCATAGTTACTGTGGTGACCTGAGTTACTCTGCTGCAGGTAAGCAGCACAGCAAGGTCACCTCCCTGCCCCAGGAAAGAGGCAGCAACAGACTGATGAAATTACCTCTCTGCTCTCTCTTCCTGTCAGCATGTTCCCTGTCAGTACATCTGCATGTAGGACACTTGATTAGCCCCGAGCATTGCCCTTCTTACTCTCAGTCTGTGCTGCTGTATAGGGACTACAAGAAGAAGCTAAAATCAAAGGGTTTGGTTTTTTTCTTAAGCCCGTGAAGCGTGCATCAAACACCCAAAAAGTGAACCAAAAAAGTGCATGTGAACACACACAAAAAAGTGCACAGAAGGGGTGCAATCTAAAGGGTCCGTCTCCCCAACAAACAGGGCCCAACCCTGACCCCCTGGGGCACAAGGCTCCTGACAGGGCAAGGCACTCATGTCCACCTGGCCGAGACCAGGCGGACCCATTCCCAGGTTATCAAACTGTAGCGGATGACCAGGAGGTCATAGTGGTCAATCATGTAACCGGGCCCTTACTCACTGGGCCCCTGATTACAATTTATTCATATATTTGTGAAATAGAAGGCCTGCAATTTGCCAGACAGTCATTAGTTTGCGGGCTTGTTCACACCAAATGCAGACCAGATCTGCATGAGTTTCTGCACACGCAGTGCAGTGGGTTGTGCTGCGTCATTGGTTTTCTTTTTTTAAGTTTAAAATGGGCTTTTAGTGCGTTCCAGGGCTTTTGCATCCGTTTTTGATGTGTTCCAGAGCAGGTAAAATAGGGCTTGCTGCAGTTTTTTTTTTTACATGCTCTGGAACTGAACGCTGCGGTGTGAACTAGAGCCCAAAATACCATTGGAATACATTGGACGCAGTTTTGATCCGGTCTGTAACTGCTACGCTCCTGAAACGCGCTTGGTGTGAACAAGTCCTAAGGGTTACAGAACGTAAAAAGTTTTGCCTAAAAAATTACAGAAAGATTATTTTTTGCTGAGACATCCTCATAGCAACACCAAACTATTTTGGTATCATTTTTGGCATTGTCACTGCTCCCTCCTCCTGTCAACGTGTTCTCAGCACATCTGCATGTAGGACATCTGATAGGTACAAAGCTCTGCCTTTCCTAACCCCAGTCTGGTTGCTGTTGTATAGGGGATTACAAGAGGCTAAAATCAAAAGGTTATCAAACTGTGGAGAATGACCAGGGGGTCACAGTGGTTATTAGGGCTCATTCACACAGGAATCGGCCGGCACGTACAGCTCCGTGCTGCGTGCACGGCCGTATCGGGCAGCTCCCGGGAAGGACAGGTGCTGCGTGTGATTAGTACGCAGCCCCTGTCCTTCTCTATGGGACTACACAGCCATACGCCCCCCTACGCTCACCTCAAGTGCAGGTCCGTACGGGTGCGTGTGTCCCAGCTCGGATGCAGATAGGATCCATCCTGTCAGCATACGAGTGCGCTCACCCGCAACTGCACGGGCCTGCAGGGCGTGTGAGCGTAGGGCGGCGTACTGACGCGTAGTCCCATAGAGGACAGGGGCTGCGTACTAATCACACACAGCACCTGTCCTTCCCGGGAGCTGCCCTATACAGCCCTGCACGCAGCACAGAGCTGTATGTGCCGGCCGATTCCAGTGTGAATGAGTCCTTCATGTAACCGGGCCCCTACTCATTGGGCCCAAACTCAAAATATTTTTGCTGGAAAAAATGACAGAAAGGTGAATGTTTTTGCTGACACATCCTCATAGCAACACCAAACTTTTGTAGTGTCATTTTTGCCATTGTTACATTGTAATATTTTTAGAAATGTTTTGTAGATGAACACCTATCCTTTGTGTTTCAGGATTGCCAGCAACCTTGCCAAGCATTCAGACTCCACATGATGCAGCAAAATGAACAGAATGATGTCACTGGCTGTACCACCATTGTGCAAGTGCAATACACAAGTGCAATACACAGACCGATATCCTCCAATTGACTTATGAGAAGGATTTTGGTTGTATCCTGGCGCTCAGACATTTTAGTGCTAGGGACTCTTGGGAGGAAATAGAGACATAACCTATGGGGGTTTGGAGGGATGGATTCATCCCTTTGTCAGGGCCGGGAAGGGGTGTTATACTTGGTGCGTCCTATGAAAGACATCATATCAAGTTGCCCATTTGTTTCGGGTAACCATACAGCTATTTTTAAGAGGACATCCATGACATAAGCTCAGCGTTCCTACACTACATAATGTATATGAAAGGAGAACTATGGGGTTAAGGCTTTTCCCCATAGTTCCCCTTAGGGTAACGGGAGGGCACAAACTAGTGTGTGTTCGCTCACCTCCCGATCTACTGAGCCGACCTGTGACAGTCTCATTGTCACAGGTCGGCTAGAACTATGAGGTGAGTGAAAAGCACTCGCCTCATAGTTCTCCTTTAAAAGAACATTTTTTATTTCTTCGCCTCATCAGGAAAAAAACCCCAAAGCTGTTGAGAAAAACTTTCTCTTGTAAATCGATGAGACGGCATCAGCTTGTTTTACTTCAAAGCTGGAAGCCACAGAGGTCTAGATTTCCAGTAAATGGTAAAGAAGGAATTTGGCCACGGCCTCACACACATATACAAGGTCTTGTAAGTTTGTGGGAAAGACAGGCGGACAGGAAAACCCTCATGTGTCCAGTTGCAGTGTATATACAAGTAAGATATGTGTAATGTATGAAGCTGCAGTATAAGTCACAATATCCCATTTTGACCTAAATTGTGTTTATTATATTGTTAATCACAATCTAAAGTTGACCATGCACACAGGGCCGGATTACCCACAAGGCCAACCGAGGCCCGGCCACGGGGCAGCAGGGAGTAGAGGGGCAGCAGGGGTGTGGAATTCCTATCTCCCGACACCCAGCACATGCAGTTCTGGGTAGCTGTTCTCTACATTCAGCCCAGCTTTACGCAAGCAGGGCTAAATGTACAGCGGGGAAGCTTGTTTTGTCTCGGCGACAGGCTGCATAGAGGGGGGCGCATTGAGGAACCTGGCATTGGGGGAGTAAATCCGGCCCTGCATGCACATTGCAGTCTAATTGCACAATACACTTCAGATTTACCAACAACTATGTAATGTGAGGGCCTACTGAACAATGCATTCAATCTATATCCAATCAGGGAGGATCAGCGTGGTTCGAAAATCTAAGGTTGCGCACTCAGATACAAACGTGTGGCCGGCTTTCTTAAAGCTCCACCTTCGACATTTCTTATTGAATAAAAAGGTCCCTCAGGCAGAGTGCGAAATAAAAGTTGGTCTCCTCCGGGAACTCCGGTTTGCTCCCATAATCCAGAGACATGCTGGAAGGTGTGGCTCTTGTCTAAATTGCCCCTGTATGCGACCGCAATAGGGACCTTAGATTGTAAGCTCCCTGAGGGCAGGGACAGATGTAAATGTTCTGTAAAGTGTCGGCGCTATATAGGTACCTGTGTAATAATTAAATAAATAATAAAAAATGCTCAGGCTGCAATACGCACCTTTGCACCTACTGATGCATGCTGAAGTTGAGTCAACATTGAGCACCCTTGAGCAAACATATATTTTACAAATCGACTGCATTAAATAGACCAACACATTTTTTTTTTAAAAGAAAGTAATCAAAAAATAACAATTTTTCCCGCTGGAAAATTCTGTCAATTTCACCCAAATTTTTAAGTTAAACAATTGCTTTCAATCAAAACATTGTTACAAATAGTCCAGATCCAGTCTGTGCTCGATTGATCGTTTATTGTTCTGTGTACAGGCAGCATTTATAGCATTGTGAGGGATTGATAACCCAATGGGAAAAGTACAGGTGTGGCAACTCATGAGTTAAAAGTCATGTGATGGAAATCCTGAAATTGATCGGACTTCATTTTAGTTTCACAATTGCAAGATTAAACATCACTTGTGTAGCTCGGGGTTACAGGAGAGGCGGAGGAAGTGACAGAGAATGAAAGAAGAATACAGGGAATGAGAGAGAGAGAAATACAGTGAGAGAGTAAGAGAGACAGAGAGTGAGAGAAAGAGAGAGAGGGAGAAAGACAGAGAGGGAGAAAGACAGAGAGAGGGAGAAAGAGAGGGAGGGAGAAAGACAGAGAGAGGGAGAGAGAGACGGAAAGACAGTGAGAGAGAGAGAAGGAGAAAGAGAGAGAAAGACAGAGCGGGAGAAATACAGACAGAGAGAGAAGGAGAAAGACAGACAGAGAGAGAGGGAGAAAGACAGAGAGAGGGAGAAAGACAGAGGGAAGGAGATAGACAGAGAGAGGGAGAAAGAGAGAGAGAAAGACAGAGAGAGAAAGACAGAGAGGGAGAAAGACAGAGAGAGAAAGACAGAGAGAGGGCAAAAGAGAGAGAGAGGGAGAAAGACAGAGAGAGAAAAAGACAGAGAGAGAAAGACAGAGAGAGGGAGAAAGATAGAGAGAGGGAGAAAGTTAGACAAAGGGGAAAGAGAATAAAGAAAGAGGAGAATAAAGGTGTTATTCACAAAAGGGTGAAGAGTTTGGAGAAGGCCGGAGAAGGGAACAATCTAGGACAACATAACTGATTTGGAAACATTCTCCAATTCAGCTCACTTTCCATTCAGCTATGTTCTAGATTGCTCACTTCTCCGGCCTTCTCCAAACTCTTCACCCTTCTGTGAATAACCCTATACGTGTCAGTGTCCATAATTGTAGACAATATCAAGTAATTAATGGCAACTATTTCTCTTATTCCTAAAAAAAAAAATCCTACATCCCTCAATATGTGAGACGAGTTATCATTTGATCTCACTCCCTAAAATGAAAATACTGGCAAAATGAATTCCCGCAAGATTATATAACCAATCCTCAGCAGTTCAGATCAAACTGGATTTGTACCTGGTTACTTAAGACAATACCAATACCAAGACAATACCAATTAAAATGTTCAAACTTGGACAATATCTAAAATAAAATAAAAGACATTTTTAGGTCTGTCATTAAATGAAAGCATTTAATCATTTCTGAAAATTACATTTAAAACATTTACTTTGCCTGAAAAATTTTCCAGCAGGGCACTGCACACTGTACATACCCCTCTGCTTGTTTCAGAAAGAACCTTCTCTGAAAACAATGAAATGAGAAATAGCACAAGAAGGCAGGGCTGTCTGTTCTCACCGTTGCTTTTTATAATGACTACAGAAATACTTATTCAAAAAATATGAATATTGTCAGGATTAAAATAAATTAAAATCATTTCAAAATACAGTTTATTTGTATATTATGTTTTTATTATATCAGAAGCTGTAGTTTCTTTACCCAATTTATTGAAAGAATTGAACTCATTGAGGTATTTTTTTTTTTTTTTTACAAAATCTTTTATTCATTTTTTCAAAATAAACAAACAATTATACCATTACAAATACATACTTCATACAAACATTTTAGTGTCCCCAGACCTGAAGTAAACCCCCCAGTATTTCATTCTATTCATACTCATTGAGGTATTTATCCAACCTACGAATATGTCAGCATTTGATTTACTAAATATAACTATAAAAACACAATTTGTAGAGAAATATAACTTTTTCTTTTCACAGAACATGTCAAGTATCTGGGGATTTTCTTACCTAACAACCTCTCAAAATGATTTAAAATCAACCTAATGCCATTATTAGAGGCCGTCTAAAAGGAATTTTCAAAATGCCCCCCCATTTCTCATATTGAAAGGAAAAATTAATGCTATTAAGATGATATTAATCCCAATAATCTTGTATAGGCTACAAACAATTCCTAATTTTTTTTTCAAGACTCAACTCACTAATGTTAAATTAAAATGCAATAAAAGACAAAGGATTCATTTTTATGTTCTTCAAGGAGAACTAATCGGTATATGTTCGCTCACCTCCCGATCTACTGAGCTGACCTATGACAGTCTAATTGTCACAGGTCGTCTAGAACTTTGAGGTGAGTGAAAATCACTCATCTCATAGTTCTCCTTTAAGCAGCATAACAATGATGGAGGCCTAAGCCTTCCAGATCTAATTGGCTAGTATAGAGCTACGGCTATAGGAAATCTCTCATGTAACACCTAATACTTTCACAAACAGTGAATTATTTTGGAATAACTTTCCTCTGATTTCGACCTTTAAAAATTTTGTTTGGAAACCACTGACTGAAAAGACTCGTGCCCGTGGAGTATGGAAATATTAATTCTAATACGCAGCTGATTCCTCCGGTCTTATTCAACCGCTCTCATGCTAGACCAGGTTGAGACCAGATATTTTTGCCCCTGCTGGTCAAGCTTCCTTCAACAAATCGGATCCATTAGGTAAAAAGACACCACTATGAAAATTGTTTACTCCTAAACACTAAATTCCTCAGTAAATAATATAGGATTCTCAAATCCCTTATCAAAGAACATTGGTCTAAGCAATCCAGCCATTTAACCAAATTGAGACCTTCATAGAAAATGATAAGATCTCACATAATATCTCCCTCATCTATAAACTACCGATTAAAAAAGAAAACAAGGATCCCCCTAGAATGGGTATTGGAAGTGTCCAACCTATTATTACCTATTAAACCTTATCAATATACGGGAGGATCCACTAGCAACATTGTACACCTGACTAGATTTCACCGTCCTTTGGAAAACATTTGCAGGGTTATTATTCACAAAAGGGTGAAGAGTTTGGAGAAGGCAGGAGAAGAGAACAATCTAGGACGACATAGCTGACCTGGAAAGTGAGCTGAATTGGAGAATATTTCCAAATCAGCTATGTTGTCCTAGGTTGTCCTTCACCCTTCTGTGAATAACCCTGTTAAGCTTATGACTCCCAGTCTCAGGAAACCCAGCATAGGATATTATGTATTAACAACTAAACTCCGGACTTTTTACACCATATTTGTAACTCTAGCCTTTTCTTCTGGAGGTGCAAAAATACCATAGGCAATCATATTCACAATGTGGGTCTACTGTCCTCCCATCTATGACTGTGAAAAACAATAAATGTGTATGTCACTGTAATAAAACATGTACAGTTCACCCCAGAAAGTATGTTGCTGAACTTCGATTCAGCTATCACAAAACGTAAAACGAAGGATATAACTTAACCACTTTTTTATTACAATCTTTTAGATTGTAAGCTCTCACAGGCAGGACCCTCCTAACCGTCTTGTCTTGAATTGTATTGTGATTGTAATGTCTTCCTTATATTGTAAAGCGCTGTGCAAACTGTTGGCGCTATATAAATCCTGTATAATAATAATTGGTTCAAAATATAATACACGGGTACTGGAACCCAAACAAGGCACCTCTCCTTAGTGAAATGGTTTAATAAAATAGATCCTGTGTATCCCAAGGAGGTAAGGAGGAGGGATATCCAAAGATAACTACAAAGAGTTCTTTAGAATGTTGGTTCTGTATAATTGGCTGATAGTTAGGAAAACCAATATATATTCTAACACAATACAGAATGAAACTGATATCACCAATGATCATTATTGCTGGGGATATACCTATGATAGGTGCCCTCCATGATATAGTCACTATCAGATATGCATCTACCCATGATGCATCTATAATATATTCACATTTAGTTTACTATTACATATGAATATACCTATGATAGGTCACATCCATGATATATTCACTTATTATTATTAATATAAGATATTAGTATACCTATGACAGATCTCCTCCATCACTATCAGATATTAATGTACCTATGATAGGTCACATCCATGATATAGTCACTATTAGATATTAATATACCTATGATAGGTCACATCCATGATATAGTCACTATCAGATATGAATATACCTATGATAGGTCACATCCATGATATAGTCACTATTAGATATTAATGTACCTATGATAGGTCACATCCATGATATAGTCACTATTAGATATGAATATACCTATGATGCATCCATGATATATTCACTGTCAGTGTACTATTACATATGGATATACCGACAAAAGATCTCATCCATGATATATTCTCCTATTACTATCACTATCAGATATGAATACAGTAGAACCCCGCAAAGTCACGGTTCAGAGTTTGCGGCCTCAGTCGTTCGCGGATTTTTCCCATATAGAGTTAACATCGGTATTTTACGTTCTAGCACTGCGGGAGACACAGCAGTACAGTATACGGGTTTACCTTTACATTTTTTTTTTTTTTTTTAAGGACAATGTATTAAGTTGAGTTTGAAATGAAATTAAAGTGTTTTGGGGGCATATTTAGGGTTTAAACTATAAAAATAGTCATTTATATGCATTTTTTTGACCACATTAAAAATTTGCGGTTTTTCACAATTTGCGTGTGCTCTATGAGCGTAACCCCCACAAATTACTTATGATAGATCACATCAATGATATATTCAGTATCACTATCAACCAGATAGGAATCTATCATAGGTGAACTTATATCTGATAGTGATAGTAATAGGAGAATATATCATGGATGAGATCTTTTGTCGGTATATCCATATGTAATAGTAAAATAAAAGTGAATATATTATAGATGCATCATAGGTAGATTCATATCTAATAGTGACTATATCATGGATGTGACCTATCATAGGCATATTCACATCTGATAAGGATAATAAACAATCATGGATATAAGCTATCATATATATTCATATCTGATAGTGAGAGTGAATATATTATGGATGTGATCTATTATAGTTATATCCAATCTACAATATATCATTATCACCATCTATCAGATATGACTAGACCTGGAACTCCCATGTTTTTGAGTTCCCTCTTCTGTTTCTCCCTGGTTTGTTCTCTTTTGTATGTTTATGTCTATTTATACTACTTATAAACGTTCTTTACAATATAAAACACTGGAGATGTTACCTAACTTTTGAAGCTTTTTTTTTAAATATATATTCTTTAACTTTTTAAGCTTTTTAAAAAAAAAAAAAAAACGTATATTACATGTTACAAACTGTGAACAATTGACGTTATTACTACTATATTACCCAGAAAAAAGCTCAGGATCTCAGAAACAGAGAAGATAGAAGGAGAGAGGGGACCAACACCCCTCCCCCATATGTACGGAGCCCAGGTGTAGTACAACGCTGCTACCACTAGAGGGCGCCCATAGACCTGCCAGGCCGGTGGAGGCAGCGGGGGGACCCGAGCATGGCAGGCATTGCGGAGCCAGCGCTGTGCGATCCCAGTGTGAACCTTTCTCATCGGATGTTTCCCCATAACGTGCTACATTGTCACATTCTGCACACGTGTCCTCATCGATTTGTGCGGTCTCCAGCCCATAATAGACACAGGGATTCACCCATCATTCACATATGTCTTCCTTGTTACATGTCAGGTCCCGGCCTTTGTTTGCCTATGATCGGGGGCTTTTCAATCAATCTCCGACCCGTCCATTAACCATTAGCGTGCCCGACAAATACGCTACAATTGTCTGCAGAACTCTTCTATGCAGCTATAGACCGGCTCACCGACCCTCCGATCATCTGGAGAAACACATGTACGAACCGTGTCCTAAAAGTCTGCAGAGAACTTCCACCTCCTCAGGCTTTCATTTTGGTTTCTAATAACTCAATCCTTGCCAATAGAGAATGGAGGGAAAGAGAGAAAGGGGGGGAGGGGAGCTAGATAATGAGAGAGTGATAGATAGAAAGATAGATAAGAGAGAGAGAATGGAGGGAAAGAGCGAGAAAGGAAGGTGGTTGGTAGGCTGTACATAGCATCTTGAACATCACAGCACCCTGCCTCAGTACTGCTCTCAAGAGTTCTCAGCCCTGAGGCAAGCAATGGGCAGGCTCTTGGGAGGAGTTATGCCAATATCAGAATGCCTTGATGGGTGGATACCAGGCTGGAGGAGTGGGCGTTCCTACACAGGCTGTATGCTTTATGTGCATGCAAACCAACCTAGCTAGCACCTGCATGTGATACTGATGCTGCAAGTCAGGCCGGGGAGGAAAGATCCTCCTTCATTTGTGTCTCACACGCTCCCACTCCCAGGCACTGCAGCTCACAGTGGGAGGGTTTCAGCAACAGAGGCAGTGCTATCAATCCGGAAAGCAGTGGGCGGGACTAGGTGTGGCCAGGTGCTGATTGACAAGCCACAGGCTTGAGACAATGCTGATAGCCACGCCCTCTTCAATGTCTTCTCCTCCCACTGTAGTGCAAGAAGGCACAAGCTACACGAGGGCGACAACTCTGCTCTGAATTCAGGAGCAGTGCAGCATTGTTGCCACCCCATCACAAGAACCTCACTGGCAGGATGAACGGGCATTTGTGGGACTTTGCCAGTAAAAACTGTACTTATATACATATTGTTTCACATGGGGGGCCCATAGTTCTACTGTAAGACCTGGAATGTTTCTCAGGGACATTGGTAGCCATGTTGTGGGGTTTCCACGAGGTTGGTTCTTTGATTTCTCTCTTCCATTCCTGCTGAACGCAGCCACAGAGGAGAAACCAATGTAATCACGTGCAATGCCACAGACCACGAACCACAAGCCACCACCACGCTACAGCCACAAGCCAACCCATGATGGGTTAGATAGGGGTGACCCCGGACAGGCATGCAGGGCCGGATTTACTCCCTCTGCTGCCCCAAGGCCAGGTTCCTCAATGCGCCCCCTCTGCCCTGGGGGGTTGACAGGGTTGGTTTTAATCTTTTTAATTTTCTCTTTATTTTTTTTCCCCTGTATGCAGGGTGCATACAAGTGATCTCGGTTACAATGCCAAGATCACTTGTACAAAACGAGCGGCAGCTTCCCCGCTCTACATTGAGCCATGCTGCTTGCCCAAAGCTGGACTAAATGTAGAAAAAACTACCCGCCCGGCGCCCGGAACTTCATGTCCCGGGCGTCGGGCGATAGAAGTTCCATGCCTCTGCTGCCCCTCTACTCCCTGCTGCCCCGAGGACGGGCCTTGTGGGAATTCTGGCCCTGCAGACATGGCAGCAGCATCCCTGTGGTCGCCCTACCTACATGATCTCCACTGAATGGAACTCCTCCAGGACTGACGGGCTATATAAAGAGGATTTGATTTCGGTTCTGAAACCTTATGTTGTACTTTGTTTCCCGGATGCCACCACCAGATATGTCCTCACCTCAGTCACGTCACAAGGGGGGTGCGGCCCGCACCCGGGTGACACCATTGGAGGGGTGACACCAAAATGACGGACAGTCACTGTGGTTTCACCCCCTCTAAAAAGTCATGGACCGAGAGCCCAACAGTATCAGGAGAGAGTAGGGGACCCGGCAGCATACCTCATCCCACCGGGTGAACATCCCCTACTCTCTCTGCCGGCGTCCCTCACAAAGATGGCCGCCAGGCAGGGGTCAATTAGATGACCGTGCATGCGCGATGACACCATCGCACATGCGCGTGGTGACATCACGCGCATGTGCAATGATGTCACGGCGGGGTGTCAGCCGGTCTCTGCTTCGGGCAATGCCCCTGCCTCACCTATCTATTGGTGACCTATAGGAGACTCTACAATCGGATTGTAACCGAATCTTGCCGGTTCTCCCGTGATAGGATGATGGGAGGAATGAGCAAGAACCCAGAAAAAAAAGTGTCATGTGACCCTTTGGAAACCATGACCTGCGATGGACACATGAGGACCAGTCCGGCAAACGCTCCCCCTTTCCTCCGCTGTCTGTGCTCCGCTCGGCAATGAAAACCTCTTTGAACCTGTAATGTATTCAATGATTTCACGCTTATGAAGCCGGTAAACCACACGCGGTGACCTCTTCATGGCCGAGCTCCGCTGATCTTACTTTATAAAAGAAAAAGCTGAGAATGGTCTGCAGAATGAAACGGGAATATATCGGGAATAATTCCAGAGTCTGTGTCACCTCTCTTAAAGGAGAACTATGGGGTCAGTGTTTTTCCCCATAGTTCTCCTTAGGGTAACGGGAGGACATAAACTAGCATCCTCCCGTTACCCTAAGCTCAGTATACCGCCAGCTACAGCTCGCGGTATACTGAGACGCCGCAGCGGATCCCGACTTAGATGACGGGATCCGCCCAGCTGCATGAGTGACAGCTGGCTCTATCTAGAGGCAGAGCCAGCTGTACCCGCCCCCTCCCCCGTCCGTTCCGCCAGTCAGCGCTGGCAGATCGGAGCGGGGAGAGGGGAATCCAGCCCCTCCCCCTGTCACAGCAGAGAGCCGTGACAGGATCGAGAGGCTTGCAAACCTAGTATGTGTTCGCTCACCTCCTGATCTACTGAGGCGACCTGTTACAGTCTCATTGTCACAGGTCGGCTAGAACTATGAGGTGAGTGGAAATCACTCACCTCATAGTTCTCCTTTAAAGCGAAATAAAACTCTTTCATTTAAAGGAGAACTATGGGGTCAGTGTTTTTCCCAATAGTTCTCCCCAGGGTAACGGGAGGACATAAGCTAGCGTTCTCCCGTGACCCAAATCTCAGTATACTGAGACGCCGCAGCCAGGACGGATCCTGACATTACTGTTGAGATCCAACCACCTGCGTGATTGACAGCTGGCTCTGCCTATCTAGAGGCAGAGCCAGCTGTACCCGCCCCGTCTGTTCCGCCAGTCAGCGCTGGAGGATTGGAGCGGGGAGGGAAGGGAATCCCTGCAGGGAGCCGTGAGTGACAGTCACCGCTTTCTGCAGGCAGATGATAGAGAAGTGAGCGAGCGACGCTATGTGTTCGCTCACTTCCTGATCTAGTGAGCCGACGTGTGACAGTTTCTAGAACTATGAGGATGACTGATTTTCACTCGCCTCATAGTTCTCCTTTAGATATATTCCCCCAAAGCCATAAAGGATATAAATCCGCTCTGTGTGCACCCAGCGAATGCCTGTGCAAACCAAGTGGATACCTTGTGAGAGTAGCAGTGATGTCGATAAGCTGGGGGGCGTGAACATGACCAGGCTGTGCCACTGAACTGTGCTGGGGGTCGAGTTCTTGGCAGAGGCCTGGCTACACACAATGACAGATTTTTTGGCAAGTGAACCCGTCCACATAGATGCACGTAGCCGATGGCCCGGAGATAGGCTTGAAGTGGACAGACATGATCAGCTCGCTGCGTCCGCTCCGGCTCTCTCCTCTGGAGGTCTTTGAGTTCTAATTGTTTTCAGAGAGAAACATCTGCGAGCCAAAATATTAGAATCCAGATTATTTCTATTATCCCAATGGCATATGAGCCCCCCCATCCCCCACCCCGCTGTATGCCCCTCCCTTCCCACTCCCACAATGCTTCTGTCCCATGGCGATGGGGGGAATACATATTTGTAGTCCTGATGGGGCATGTTTATAATAAGTGCTGAAAAGTGTTTTATTTGGAAGCAGACCCGAGAAGAAGAGTCCTCCCGGATGGCCGGCCTGTCAAACGTGCATGCGTGATGATGTCATCGCGCACGCTCGGCACCCTCACGGCGGGGGGTCACCTCGGCCTGTCAAACGTGCATGCGTGATGATGTCATCGCGCACGCGCGGCACCGTCACGGCGGGGTGTCACCTGGTCTCCGCTCCTTGTGACATCCAGCCTCGGGAGCACTAGGATGACCTCTAATTCGTTATTCCAAATACATTGGTGAAAGGTGATGTGAGGGATGTGGTTATGCGGTCTATCGGGGGTACCTGGCTGACAAGAAGGGAGGAAAGGGAGCACAATGATTACCTTTTCTGTGATCTGCTGCTCCTTCTTTGTCCAATCACAAGCATTGACACCTCAATACAGTGATGAAAAGGAATATGAGGGGCATGGTTATGCGATCTATCAGGGGTGTCTGGCTGACCAGAAGGGAGGGATTACAGCGATGACCTCCTCAGTGATCTGCTGCTCTGTGATTATCCAATACAAATACATTGGTGAAAGATGATGTCAGGGGTGTCTGGCTGACCAGAAAGGAGGGAAGGTACAATGAGGACCTCTTCTGTGATCTGCTGCTCCATGATTATCCATTCACAAGCATTATCACCCAAATACATTGATGAAAGGTGATGTGAGGGATGTGGTTATGCGGTCTATGAGGGGGGCCTGCTGACCAGACAGGAGGGAAGGTACAACGATGACCTCTTCTGTGAGGTCCAATCACAAGCATTGTCACATCAATACAGCAATGAAAAGGGAAATGAGGGGCATGGTTATGCAGTCTAGCAGGAGCACACAGCTGACTGGCTGGACAGAATAACCATTGTACAATACTTTGCAGAATGATCTAGGAGCCTCATAGCCTACGAACCTGCAAGATGCCAGCATAGAAATAATGTCCTATAATCAACCTTGGGTCTGCCCGCTCCCACTTTTCCACCATTACTATCGGTCAGTGAGGCTGCTCATCATAGTTATAGTCCTATAGGGAGACAGGACACAATCCACATTTAACACAAGCCATGTGACATGCATTTGCACCTCCTTAAATCCAGACCTATTGCACACATAGTTTGAAGCCTTGATTCTCAACTGGTGGGTCGTGACCCAAAAGTGGGTCGCAACCCCGTGTTTAGTGGGTCGCTACTTGCCTTCCACTTTTCTAGGTGAGAGGCTCTTCAGCCTCCCCCTAGTGCAGCACTGTCAGTAGTCGCACCGATCAGCCATTCAAAATATGCTGCCGGGCGCCGAGTGTTGACTTGAGCTGGGGTGGGCTGGGGGTATGGCCGTGCCCTTTAGAGGTGCTTGGACTCCTGGAACCTCTACAGGCGTGCATGGGAGCTTTACAAGCAATGCAAATGGAGCTCCATTACAGCACAGCAGCTCACACTGGACCCCAGGTTAAGGATCTACTCCAGTTCTTGTGTCTGTGGTTGTGTCTGCCAGTCAGTGTTTTTGAGGGCCCGTTCACACCTGTACAGTGCGTTAATCGCACAGTCCCATTCAAATAACGCGCTGTTCGATGCAATCGCACCTACTCGCATTATGGTGCATTGCCATTCATTTTAATGGCACCCCAAATGCACCTCCCACTCACAGTTCGATCCGCCCCGCCCCTGTAATAAAGACCAGTCACTGCTGCTCTCTCTCCTCGTATAGAGTGACTGGTCTTGTCTCCGCCCCCTCTTATAATAAAGACCGCTCACTGCTGCTCTCTCTCTCCTTGTATAGGGTGACTGGTCTTGATGTTGCTGCTACTTTTTCAAGTAATATCTGAGTTCGCAAAGACATTTGATGCACACAAAGTGGATTTATATCCTTTGTGGCTATTGAGGAATATATTTAGTTGAAAGTTTTTGTGCCCAGAGTTCAGGTTTACAGGTGAACGTGTCCTTTAAGCAGAACAATGAATTTAGACAAAATAACCCCATTACTGGAGACCCTAAAATACTCGGGAACACACAATAATGGACAAATAAGAAAACAAAACTCCTCTCTATGGTCACCAAGTGGATTTCCTTCTTGTACCTGATCAAAGTCCGCTACATGTAACACAAAAGAGGCAATACACCTCCCCTCTCCTTCCCTCCTCCAGACTCTACATCTGTTTTCACGCACTACGGGGGCAATATATATTTTTTTAACCCTGGGGCCAAATAAAATAAAACAAATAGACTCGTATAAAACAAGAGGTATTTAGAGGAGCGCTCCTGTATGAAATGAATTACAATCTATGTGACGTTGTTAGTGCTTCCATATTTTTAGCGGCAGCGTTTATTTATCCTGCAGATTATATGACATAGGCGCAGGGCTCTGTACAGGAGCAGAATGGACGCTGTAATGCCCACAGACAAGAGGCATGTTAAGTATTATTTTCATAGCACAAGCTGCTGATTACACACAGGGCCCAGGATGGCGGGCACGCGACAAGAGGACACATGTGTATATTTGTAACTGCGGAGGGTGTGTAAGGGGCATTATTGAGGATATAGGGGGGTATTGTGATCTGCCATGGATCTGTGGATACACGTTCTGAATGAGTGTGCCTCTGTACACATCATAGATCACATTTGGAAGAGGCTGTCCTATAATCCTGCCTGTCCATGTATGTAGTGTGTACAGGATAGATAGATAGATAGATAGATAGATAGATAGATAGATAGATAGATAGATAGAGAGATAGATAGATAGATAGAGATAGTCAACATATTTTAGGAAAGAACATAGAAATTGATCATAAGAAAGAAAGGAATTGTAGCAGAGAAATAAAAGAGAATGGAAAGAGAAAGAAAAAAGAAAGGAAATTCAATTATAAAATTAGATAGATTTGAGAAAGAAAGAAAGAAAGAAAGAGAGAGAGAAAGAGAGATAGAACGAGAAAGAAAGAAATAGAAAAAAGAAAGAAAGACAGAGAGAGAAAGAAAGAAAGAAAAAAGAAAGAAAGAAAGAAAGAAAGAAAGAAAGAAAGAAAGAAACAAAGAAAAAAAGAAAGAAATACATTTTAGTAGAGAAATAAAAGAGAATGAAAGAAAAGGAAAAAGAAAGTAAAGGAAATTATAACATTAGATTTGAGAAAGAAAGAGAGAAAGAAAGAGAGAAAGAGAGAAAGAAAGAGAGAGAGAAATAAAGAAAGAAAGAGAGAAAGAAAGAATAATTTAATTAGAGCATAAAGATGTATAGAAGAGAAAGGAAGAAAACGAAAGCGAAAGAATAAATATATAGATTTGTATGAGAAAAAGAAAAATAAAGGACAGGAAAAGAGGGGAGAGGGAAGGAAAGAGAAAGATGAAAAATGAAAGAATAATTAGATAGATTTTAGAAAAGAAAGAAAGAAATAATAGATTTTCCTAAATTATCTTCATGTATTAAAAGGACAATTATGTGATAAAGGAAAGATACTGTAGATAATAGATAGATAGATAGATAGATAGATAGATAGATAGATAGATAGATAGATAGATGAATTGAAAGGTATTGTGAAAAAAATCTCGCACATAATAAAACATTCTGGGACACTATACAAATGATAGAGGACAATCAATGAAGAAAATATGAACGATACCCCTGAGCCTGTAATTCATGAATAGATATTACTGGCTCGGAGTCGGCATCTCCTTCCAGGGCTGATAGATATACACACAAAGACGTCTCACAATAACAGCTCCATAAAATGAACAGATACGCAGTAGGATACAATACTGATGAGACAATCACTGACAACGTATAAAGATGCAATAGGAATATATCATAAGGAACTTTTAAGTCATTAAAAAGAAAAATTATTATTGCAAGATACTATTTCCCACCGTGGTAAATTCTCTGATTGTGAGATGATTTGGAAACATTCTCTGTGAAAATTAGCAATACGTAGTCACTTCACAACGGGGAAGTGATGGAAAGAAATTGGTGGCGGATTGCTGCAGACCATTCACGTCCTTGCAATCTTTTATTTGAATTTTAAAAGGCTGACAGACAGTAGACCAAAACTTTTACTGAATGCCTCTGATAGTGAAATGAAGTGATAGTACAAGTACAATAGGTCAGGGGGGAAGATCAACAGCAAAACAGCAAAAACACAACTGAGCCCCAATATTTGGATGTTACTACAGATTTGAAGGATACACAGAGGGGAATTTATCAAAACTGGAGCAGACAAAATCTGGAGCAGCTGTGCCTGGCAACCAATCAGCTTCTCTCTTTTATTTTCAAATCTTAATTGATCAAACTGAAGTGAGAAGCTGATTGGTTGTCATGAGCACCTGGTCCAGATTTTGTCTGCTCCAGTTTTGATAAATTCCACCCTAAGTTACAAATCTGCTACCTCAAAGTGTATTAAAGTGTATCTACAGCCATTTTTTAGGTTTAGAGTAGGGATGGGTTGGTAAATTACCATATACTGGTACTTCTTTTTTCTTGTTCGCCCCCACGGTAAATCAAGCATGGATGGCGGATCAAAGAACCGAGGGGTGAACAAGAATCCCTACTGGCTATTGCATTCTGACAGCTGGCGTCAGATACCCAAATACCCAAACAGTGCATACAGCTGATTGACTGACAATTTTCTTCTCAGCTTCTTCCACAAAAGTCAACGGAAAATTTTTTGTCGTACAAAGTGGTGCCAACGGGGCCACAAGCTGCTCAAATTTCAGCCGTGTTAGCAGGGCTCGGCCGAAAGTCAAGCAGTGGATGACCAGCTAAAGTCATCACCTCTGTCTTAAGGTGACCACACACATATTGATATAATCATTCAATGTGTCGTAGCAGATGGAACTGAATACAAATTGCAAGCTTGAGGGCAGGTTCACACCATTTTCCGAACCAGATCTGGTCCGGAAAATGATGTGGACCTGCCAGCAGTTCCAGTCCATTCCAGACCATACAAAAGGCATGCAGTGTTTTAGTGGTCTGGAACCAACTGCGCTGGTGTGAACAGAGGCCAGAAATAGAATAGGGATACATTGGGACGCATTTGGGGTCCGGAAACAATCTGGTCTGGAGATGATCTGGATGTGGTGTGAATGGGCACTTAGGGAGCTCTTGGTTAATTTTGACTGTGCCAGGTAGATTGTCTGGAAAATAAAGGGACATCTTACTAATGGGACACAGACACCAATAAAAAAATGACCAGGGTTTTAAAGAGACCCTGTCACTAAGAAATCCAAAGAAAAATGAAGCTGGCTTGTAAAAGAAGTAGATGCGTTGAATAATTGCTCCCCTGCTGTTTTCCCTTGAATTTCCTCACCACAGATTTAGTTTTATTTAAAAGCAATCTGTTACAAAACAGAGGAATTGTGCACAAAGGCTCTGCCGCAAGCAGTCATTCCACATATGTAATGCCCTATGCTAGTTTTGGGTGAGTTTGTATGCAATTAACTGAAGACTGGTTGCTATTCCTTAAACCCAGCTTAACTGAATAAGCCCATCTGTACGCATTGTGTGCAGTCCTAGCAAATGTCTACAGGTCACCCAACAAAAAGTTTATAGGCTGTTGGAATTTTTTGTTTAACTCAACTTGTTCTCAATCATCAGTGCAAGCAATCAGTGAATTGGTTTAAAAACAAGGCGATTTACTAAATTTTTGATTCTCCATAAAGATTTGTCTAATCCTCAAAGTTTCCCACAATAAATTGCTGGATTTCTACATTAATGGCTTCTTCACAGACCTACCTATGTGCAAATATTGAGGCAAATTTAAAACTGATGAAACGGCGATTTTCCTGACAAATTGTTCAATTCTAGCACCACTGTCTGTAACCAATGTTGCATTTCTAAAACAAGCCCTAAAAGCCCTACTAAATAGAAACAATTGTTTTATATACTGCACTGCACAAGCCCTACTGCATAGAAGCTATGGTTTCCATACACTGCACTGCCCAAGACCTACTCCATGGAAACCATGGTTTCTATAAACTTCTCTATACAAGCCCTAATCCATAGAAGCCTGGGTTTCTATACTCTGCACTATACAAGCCCTACTCCATAGAAGCCATGGTTCCCATACTCTGCACTGTCCAAGCCCTACTCAATAGAAGCCATAGTTTCCATACACTGCACTGTACAAACCCTACTCCATAGAAGCCATGGTTTCCATACAGTGTACTGCCCAAGCCCTACTCCATAGAAGCCATGGTTTCCATACAGTGCCCAAGCCCTACTCCATATAAACCATGGTTACATACACTGCACTATACAAGCCCTACTACATATAAACCATGGTTACATACACTGCACTATACAAGCCCTACTCCATATAAACCATGGTTACATACACTGCACTATACAAGCCCTACTCCATAGAAGCCATGGTTTCCATATACTGCACTGTTTAGCCCTACTCCATAGAAGCCATTATTTCCTTACATTGCTTGCCCAGTCCTACTCCATAGAAGCCAGGGTTCCCATTCTCTGCACTGTACAAGCCCTATCTATAGAAGCCATTGCTTCCATACACTGCACTGTCCAAGCCATTCCATAAGAGGCTATGATTTCCATACATTGCACTGTCCAAGCCCTACTCCATAGAAGCCATAGTTTTCATACACTGCACTAATTATGGCCAAAACGCCTGAACTATCTGTATGCAGTTTGGAGCAAATAGAACTATAATATTAGGCTATATTTGCACTATACCCCAGCAGTTCTGGGTGCGTATTTTACTGTTGGGGCATTATGGAATGGTTTGCATGGCTTTGCTCACTGTCCTGAAATGAGGAATAATTCTCTTATTTTTCGGATATGTGATGGAATGAGACATGTGAATACCTTCTGAACGAAGAAGGCTTTACTGTGCTAAACCATGTCCTAATAGGCGTGTTAGTATATACCAGGTATCCAAAAGATCTTCTATTTATAGTACTCATTTATACACAGCATCAAGTGTTTCTTCAGCACTTTACAAAGAACACTGAAGTATTCATCTTGGTCCCTGACTTCAAAGGTACTTACAATCTAGAGCCCCTTTCATACTCACCCTATGGGCCAATTTTGGGTGGAAGCAGGTGAATACCAGAATGTGCTTGGACTTTACAACAAACCTGCAAGGGAAACATGACAGCTACCATGGCTTACCTCCTTCTAAAAATGCTAAATCCTGGGCTGCGGCTTGAACACTTGTCAAGAACAAGCATGTGGCAAAGACAGTTCATAGTCAAGTCTGTACTCCTGATCTGTGCTATGGGTCAGTGACTCAAAGTACTGAAGCCAGTAGATTAGCATGATAACCAGGCAACTAGCATGAGGCTTCTTTCTTTCTGAGCATTTTGTAACTCAGAAACATGGTGCTAAGCTAACTGGCTACCCAAATTTTCCTTGCCATGTGCACCTCTCTATGCTGTATAGTGAGCCCTTTCCAGGGCAGAGACAGATGGGAACTGCTTATGTGCTGATGGTATAAAAAAAGCCTTTCCATAGAATCTAGTTGGTGAGTTTTTTATAAATTATGTCGCCAGGTCTTTCCACAACCTTCCCCATTTGCCCGGGCTTAGGCTCAGGATGCGGAATGTGAGAGAGAACCAACTGGAGAAGGCAATTATACTTGGGTTGGTTAGTGCCAAAAGGAAGCCAGGCCACCAAAGAACAAATTGGTTTGACACCATAAAAGCCAACGCCTGCCGGAACCTGAAACAACTACAAGAAGGAGTACAAGATTGGGAAATGTGGAGAGAGCTGTCCCACAGAATCGCAGAGAGTCGGACCCAACAAAGCTAACACTGGCTAACATAACAAAGCAAGGAAAAAAAATGACTTTACCGAAAAAGTTGGCATGAGCTCTGTTCTTCCTCATCAGGTACATCGCCCACGAAAGCGTTGACGCCACTCCAAACTGCCCGTGATTCATTGCTGCTGCTGACACCTGAGCCTGATGTCAAAAACTACGACCTTCTCTTAAGCTAAAGGTGTTTAAAGCTCCTCTCCTCACTCGTTAGCCGCACCGTAGACCATTATTTAGCGCAAGTAAATTGAAGAATGATAGCCAGTCACGCTTATTTTATATATAATTATATATTTATTTATTTTTGCACAAACCAAACTCACCAGAGACCTCACTTCTCTTTTGCCTGAGGCATCTTTAGGCCAACAATTTTCATTTAGCTGTTCAAATGATTTTTTTTTTAACAGGGAGGAAAAATCCTTTTTTCATAATGTCTTCTGCTTCACTTACCTTCTTAAGTCAAGTCAAAACAGTCTCCGAGAGGGATGAGCTGTCTTTTCTTTCTGTTATTTGTTTTAGGGGGACAGGAAAATGTATCCTGCGCTCATTTATTAAGAGTGGGCTTTTGTCTAAACTTCTGCTTGCAGTAAAGAATGCTCATTCATTTTCCGGGACTGTCAACCTATATATACAGGCACTCGTAAAATGTGCTTCAGTTTACATATCCTGAATAGCAATAGTTTGCCTTTATTCTTTGTACCTGATACAGCTGCCTTTAATATGACCGGCTTTCATTGTGAAAAATGGGAAAGTGTTCATAGGAGGCATTTACAAGTGTGGAAAAATGCACGTCGTTTTTCAATGTGTGCTTGTTCTACAAGTGCCAGGGTGTCACTGATTTGGACCCCCCAAAAGCACCCACTTGAAGATTATAGAACATTATGGCTGATTTCGGACAGATGATGATGGTACTGAAATTGCATAAAGAAAATGCAGACATAACAACATGTCCAATGACTATAATAGTGCAGAGCTTTTAGTAATGACGCCTTTAGGTTAAAAATATCAGGGGCAGCTCCCATATTTGTACTCTTAAAAGTTCATGTCAAATTGGAATTACAGTAAACATACATTTTTTGAGGGGTTTTGAAGTGGGTAAGTGTTAGAACCTCTATCAACTCTCATGACTGAGTCACAGAGACACATCAAGAAGTGAGAGAAATCTTCCCAAATGCACATTTGCCACTGAAACAGGTGTCCTCACCTGATTTGTACCTCCAGTGACAATCATCTGTCACGTACCTGGTTGGAGATGGATTGTATGAGGAGGCCTCTCTTGCACCTCGTGTCCCGAGGACTCTGGAATTGGGGACAGAGTCCAGGCAGACAGCAAGTGGCACGGGTGCCAGTGGTGATAACACCGTGCAAGCTGGGGTCCAGGTGCTGGTTGCAGAGCAGGGCAAGATCCGTAATCAAGATCAAACGAGCCAAGGTCACACCAGTCGGGCAGGCAAGGTACAAGGTATGATGCAGAGGGAAAGTCCAATAACAATCCAAGGTCAGGGTCATGCAGCAAACAAGAAAGGTCAAGAACAATTCCGGGTCAAAAGTCTGGCAATACAAGGCAAGGAAACACAGAAACACTGAGGAGCTGAAAGACAATCCAGCAATTTGGAGACAGACAGGCTGGGTTTAAATAATGTGATTCATCAGCATATTGTGTCACTTCCTGGGCGCCATTTGGGCCCCTTTTTTTTCGAGGCCGGTCCGTGGCGCGCACTCACATGCGCCAGTTTTCCAATCGTAAAACGGGACTCCGCGCATGCCCACTAACAGATGGTATCTGACTTCATCACTTTGTCTCCCGGTGACCACCATGGTCACAAGAACAAATCGAGAGAATAAACCTCATAGAGAGCAATGAAAACCTGACGGGGTTTTAACCCTTCTCCACTCTATCAAAAACTAGAAAAAAATGTCCACTTCAAGTGTGGCCATACATGAGCAGAAATCTTACAGAGAAAGATAAGAAGACAACTGGCCATCTTATACCCCCATGACCACTGCAATGGTAATTTGCTCCTCAAATGATAAGCAAAGTGGGTCCCTTGTGGCTAACAATTACTTTTCTAAGAGAGAAGTGGGAAGAAAAGATTGCTACACATGCAAGTCTGGTCTATTCTCAGGTATGGCACACAAACTATTTCCCTCACAATGTCTCTAAAATAGAAGATCACAAGCTTTGAACTGTGTTGCTACAGGGGGATCTTGAAAATCATCTGGATGGACATTGTCAAGACGGAAGGGGTGCTACAAAGAGTCAATGACGCAAAACCACATCTGTTGGCAGGAATATTGATAGGAAAATTCCCAATTTTTTGGCCATATCTAAAGAAACTCAGCTGTAGAGGAGCTATGCAAGATATAGAAAGGGAAAGAGAGAAGAACATGGTGGATGGACAACATCCAGGAAATAAAAGGTAGTTGTGGCTCGAAGCAGAACATTAACCTAGTAAAAGACATGGACAGGTAGAAAGTGATGGTGGAAATAAGGTTCCAGGTTGAAAGATAGACAGCAAGCGGTCATTGTAGTGGTAATGCTTAAAAGACCAGGTCCTCACTCCAGTTGGAAAACCTTTTGTGTATGCAATAATGAGCGTAGCCACCGTTTGGTTAGCCATAAACATAAGACAACAGGTGCTTGCTGGACCTGCGAATGACTTTTACATACAATACAACACAGGCACCATGGTGGCAGATATTACAGAGGACATGCACATGGTTGCAGGAAATGTGCTTGTGTTTTCCGTACCATCTTTCAATTGTCTAAAGGTGAAAATAGCAGTGTGGAATTATTGCTTATACAATTAAATACAACCCTAACAAATTTAGCTATGCTGAAATGAGAAGTTTTGGTGAAATGTCACCATTTTGGAAAAATCCATTGGACTCAATGGATATGGTTAATTTAAGGAGGTTTCTTTTGGTGGTTTGTAGGAGTGCAATGGGCTTTGAATGGCTTCTTTTAACACTATTTTGGATGGGTTATCGTGCTAACAAACAGCCTCTAATTAGCCTCAATATTTTTTTTCTCAGTTAATAAAAACAAACAGTGAAAAAAAGTAACATTAAAAGTTGATAGCAAAAGTAAAAACACAAATACAGCAAACACTAAATGAAATAAACTAAACTGTTCATAATACACCCCCCTCTCAAAAAATAAAAATAAAAAGGAGATATTTTTGATGTCACAGGAAGGAGGGTGAGGGGTGCTGGAATGAATGTGCAATTTGCTCAGCCTTAGAATATATCTAAATCCATTCTTTTAATTATAGGATAGAGTTGGGAAGGGTTACAATCCTTGTCAAGTTTTTATTGCTGCCTGTGTGCTTGATTGCCAGATTCACTCTCTATTCATTCCGGTGACTATTGCTACCAGGACTGAAAGTAAGAGAAAAATCTAACATTTTCAGTGACGGGTTTTGGCAATAGAAAGAACAGTTGAAGGAAGCATTTCCTTCACATCGGAGTTATTTCTTTACTTCCTCTTGTGTCCCCAGGAGAGGAAGTAAAGGAAAATCTCCCCAATAGAAGATGCAAAAAAAAGGAAAAAAAACGAAGCATTGGCTTTCAATATACTTGAATTGCCTGCACGCAGCAGATGTAGGTTCATCCACAAACAGTGAAGCTGACCTTAAGTGGCTTACCAATGTGGAAAATGGCTGCGGGAGCGGCCGGCATGCTTTAAGTCCACAATACCACATGTAACCAATGCTCTCTGCTGCCATTCTCTGCTGGATATTATTGGCGTGAATTCAATTCAGCATTCCAATGCATCATTCTCATCCTCATTGGAGTTAATGCCTACATTTTTCTAATTTCTAATTATTTGTTAATTTCTTTATTTATTTAATCTTACCATCTTTTACTTTTTATCATTTTAATTATTATGTTTTACTTATTTTTTTCATACATGTTTATTTATTTTATAATATTTTATCAATTTTTATTTTTTTTTAATTGTATTTTTAATTTTTTTCACCTAAAGTGATATTAAAGGCAAAAAATGTTTTCCCTCCCCCCCATGCAAATGTTAGCACTTACCTTAAATGATGTCTCTTTTTCCGATCTTCCTCTTCTTTCCCCATGTTTTCATCTGTCCCTCCAGCAGTATGACGTCACTCCGATCCAGCGCTGACTGCTCTGTCTCTCCGATCCAGCGGTGTCTGCAGGCGGGTGCACGCGTCCATAGACTTACCTTGCGTCTCTGCTCGTCTCCCGGCCGAGAATCGGAACTGCGCATGCGCCCGCCCCAAGATCCTTTGCGGCCGTACGAGCAGTTTCTGATTCTCGGCGCGGGAGCGAGCAGCGATAACGAGGTAAGTTTAAAATTATTTTAAGCGGTTTTTTTTTGTACACTTCTTGCCTATATCTACTGCTTGCTAGCAGTAGATATAAGCAAAAAAAAAACGGAGGGTTTAGAACCCCTTTAACTTTATTGCTATCACACAGGAGCTAGCTAACAAGCCCCTGTGTGATAGCATTTGGAGGTGACAGGTTCTCTTTATTGAACCTGTCACCTCCAACACAGGAGTTCTAGCACAGCACTGTGCTACGACTCCTGTGAAAGCTGAGAGGAACGGCTGCGAGTGCTTGCGCACAGAGCAGTGAGAGGGGAATTTATTAAAACTGGAGCAGACAAAATCTGGAGCAGCTGTGCATGGCAACCAATCAGTATCCACGTTTAATTTTCAAAGCTTAACTGAACAAGCTGAAGAGGGAAGCTGATTAGTTGCCATAGGCAACTGCTCCAGATTTTGTCTGCTCCAGTTTTAATATAACCCCCCTATGAATTTAGCCATAAATTGAGGCAACTAGCATATTCAAAAGGAGGTCAGTAAGGTGGCCATCAATGACATGATCAAATCAAACAGTTATCTCGTTTTTATGTTACGGGGGGCGATACTGTGTGCCCCAGTGAACTGGAGGCTCTGCCTGGACATAGCAAAGGCCCACTTTACACAAATAACACATTTACTTTAATTGCACTATTTTAAAAAGAAAATTCTGCCATTGTTCCAGATGTGTTAAGCGGCTCAAAGATAACATCTTCCAATGCTATTGATCATCTGGCTTCACAAACATACCCGTCCCTATAACTGCTTCCTTCTCGCAGGTTGAGCAAGCTCTTGGGACGGGTGATGGTCGCTGATATGAGCCAACTTTAACTATTTCAGCAACTCTTTCACAACCTCCTGTTCTGCTGCTCTTTTTTTTTTTTTCGGGGAGGACCCCGGCTGTTTCATCAGCTTTCTCTGCCAGGTGTTTCCTGCCTGGTCAGACAGTCATTTGTCAGAGGACTTGTGAGCTCCCTGTGCTGCAGAGTAGATAAGACATTGGTCCTCCTCCATATCTGCACTGAGTAAGGATTAGGACCTATCAATGGGCCGCAGGGTAACAGTCCAGACATGCACAGGCCTTTGTTGCTCAAATGTTTCATGTTTTATCAGAGGACTGTCATCGGTTCACCACTTCTCCTGTGGAGCTGCGCCTGCAGATTATTTGAGGCTTTTTTTTTAAGGAGACTTCCAACTTATAGTAAACCAGCAGTTTGCCCATGCAGGGAAAAATAACGGGTTCATTTAATTGCATATACTTACCTTTCCTTCGCTCTTCCACCATTCCGTTGGCCAAGGTAAGCCAAGAAAATTAGCTTACTCAGGAATAAGCACTCCTTTCCCACCCAGTGCTGCATCATGGGAGGAAGCAGAGGGTCGTTTATGCACCCCCATGCCTGTACACACCAGGTATGTCACATCACACTGGCAGGTCGGACAATGTCGCAATGGAAACATATAAACAGTGGAAGGGAAGCCAGTTCAGTTACCTTGTTGCTTTGCATTGGCAAATCACAGGTTCACTTTAAGGCTTAAAGGGCAAAGTGACAGTGTATGCCGATAGCCCACTCCCCAGTAAAGTATACTTACAGGGCCGGTGCTGCCATTAGGCAAACTAGGCAGCCGCCTAGGGTGCGGTGCTGCCTAGGGCGCAGACTTGACCACTCACCCCCCCACGGTGCCCCCCCCCCCTCTATTTCAAATTGCAAAAGCCAATAGCAGGCCGGCTTTTGCAACTGCCCACTGAGCAGAGGACAACTTTCTCTCTCAGGTCCGCTCTTCTGCTTAATTGCTGGTGTTTCAATAGCCAGTCTGCTATTGGCTATTTCAAATTAAAATAGCCAATAGCAGTCTGGCTATTGTCTGGGCTGCTTTCATCCATATATCGTCCATGGAAGCTAGCTGGCAGAAAAATGGGGCTGAGCGTGTGGAAGGGGGGGGGCTTGAAGTTTGCCTTGTTTAGGGTGCAGAAAGTCTAGCATCGGCCCTGTATACTTACCCATCTATTTTTCCTTTCCGCCCCTTGCTCTGTAGGTCTAATAGAACGGGCCTTTGGGTATGGAGTAGGAGAATGTGGCCTCTTCCTTGTGACAGTGCTCTAATAGACCCCTAATGTCACCTTAAAGAGAACTTGTCACCTCCAATGTGCTATCACAAAGGAGGCTTATTTAAATGTAATGAAATAAATTTCAAAACACCCTTAAAAAATATTTTTTGTGCCCCCATCCCTGTGAATGCAAACAAGCGCTGGATGCACTTAAGTATGAAAACATGGGAAAGAGCAATAAGTAATTTATAGATCTAAAAGGTGGATTTATTATAACGTGTGTGCAAAAAACGGCTCTGGCAGCGAAAGGGTCAAAGCTGAATTTGGTTCACTGTAAAAAAAAAAAAAAAAATCCCTTGCAGTGGGCCGCCAGTGCCAATCACTAGTGCAGAAGTGAAATGCTTAGTTGTTAAGTATAGGAGTAAAGGTCTAAGCTATAACACTTACCTTATTCCTTGCTCTGGTGCTCTCCTCTTCTCTCTGACGCTCTGGGTTGTGGGCGGGCCCTCACTCTTCTCACATGCAATGCAGCACTATTGGTCCTGCGTTGTATGTCATGATGTCAGAGTGGCTTAGAGAAGTGGCTTTGGGGGACCGGCCACACAGTGTATAGATACCCTGCCAGGGTGAGGACTGGGGTAACTATTACAGTTTACTCCTCTACCCCCTAAACTTAACAACCATTAACCCTTGCAGTGTGGGGATGGGGAGGGGGCGCTGCAAGCATCATTTAATTTTTTTACTGCTTGGAGTGGGGCTTTATTATTGCAATCTGAAGCCAAATTTCTTCTTATCAACCTTCAATAGATACTTCTGTCACTTGACCACATTAATAATCAGAGCGGAGAAACCAGATTCATCCCGATCCGTGCATCGCTTAGTAGATATTCCTGCATTGCAAAAGTCTAATCTACGGAGGAAGTTCAGGTCAGACTGCAGACGCAGATAGGGACAGGAGACACCTTGGGAGCCAGACTGACCAATTTCTATCCCAACACCCAACTCTTTCACAATGCTTAACCCCTGCAACGCCAGAAACCTTTATCTCTGAGCTCCCATAGGAACTACGTCTTAACTGAACTCTTCTGCACTTTCGTATTTACTTTTTATCTTCTTTTTTTTTCTGCATTTTATGTTCATGCTGCTATTGCTGAGTAATCAGCAGCTGCAAATCAGCAGTCTGGAAGCATGTACAATAATCGGAGTTCATTTATTCTAGCACCCAATGATCGCTTAGCTGCACAGTGTACATTCTGAATATAATTGCGAATTTGGCTCCAATGAGGGTCAGGTGGGAGGCATGCAATAGGAAAAAAACCTTTTTCCTTTGCTGAAATGTCATTAAAAGTAGCTTTGAGCTATGTGGCACTGATAGCCGAAATCATATTTCAACTTTTGCAGTCATATTTGAGGAAACCAAATACCCCTGTATGTTATCTGTTCCCATTCACGCAGAGTTCCTAATAATATACAGTATTTAAAAAAAAAAACATTTCTCACTTTTTAGATGTGTCTGTGCAAGCTGCTCTCTCAGGCCTTGTTCACACCAAGCGCGGAGCAGGTGCGGAGCAGGTGCAGACCGCATCATTCACCGAATGTATTCCAATGGTATTTTTTGCTCCAGTTCACATCGCAGCGTGCAGTTCCAGAGCAGGTGAAAAACTGCAGCAAGCCCTATTTTACCTGCTCTGGAACGCATGCAAACGCATGCAAATGCATGCAAATGCCTGGAACGCACTGAAAGCCCATGTTAAACTAAAAAAAAACACTGCCCGGAACGCATCAAAAACACGACAAAAACGGAGCACAACCCACTGCACTGCGTGTGCAGAAACCTGAGCAGATCTGCTCTGCATTTGGTGTGAACAAGGCCTCAATGTCCAAGTGACAGGAAACTCTGTCTGTCCCGTCAGAAAGTCTAGGGACAGACTGAGCCTCCTCTCATTAACATGCAATGCTTCTAGATCAGGGGTGGGCAATTAATGCTCTCAGGGGCCACATAAGAAATTGGAGTGTTGTGGAGGGCCAACAAAATTATCTGAGCTTTATTCTGCTCAATATGATTTTATTGGTTTATAAAATGTTTAATTCTGCGCAGAATTAAACAATGAGCAACAGCCTACAGGGAGAAGAACCCTGCAATTCAGGTAAGTGGGGGAGGGTTGCGATCTGACCGTGTTTCATGTTACACCCTGAATATGTGTGTGACATAAATGTCTCAAAGGTAAACTTTAACCTGAACTCTAGGCAGATACATTGTAAGAACCGGAATGTGACCTGGTGTCAGCCTCTTTCAGACTCTGTACAGCAGGGCTGGAGTGAGAGAGGACGAAGCAGTACAATCAGTTAATGTGCAGACAACAAGCAGATGCTGATAGGAGGAGAGAGCATTGCTGTGATGCTTCTACTTTCACTGTCCAGTCACAAGCTAGGGGCGGGTCCAGGATGACCTGGTCTCAAAGGAAGTGGCTTGACCGATGCTGGCCACAAGGACGTCTAGTGGCAGATAAAAGTACTGGGGGGAAATCTTCTGAATGTTGCAGATAAAAACAGGTTTTGATATTTTATCTTTTAATGGGCTATTCATTTTTATCTTGTTATTTTTGGCTGCAGTTCTGCTTTAAGGTTTTCTAATGGTTTATCCAATCGTTATTCCCCCATTGATGCTCGGTCACCAATGTTTGCAGGATTGGGATACTGCATGTGATGTCTATGGTCATTCTTATCCTCCTGTGTGGAGTTTATTGTAATCTGTGACTTCATACAAAGGTAATACTATATATACAGTGTATATGTCATCTCGCGGAGTCATCTTGTGGAGTTATCTCGTGGCCCAAGGAAGTACTGATGGGGTGGTCATAATAATCTGGCCACTCAGTGTATATACTCTATATATATATTATAAAAACTCATAACGCTAGTTGATGTTACTTGTTGGTCTCTAAACTTTGTGTGTGTACACATGCCTGGAAAACTTTTTTTGTTGTCAGCAATGTAAATGGTCTCGTTTATTTATTTATTTAATTTGTATTTCACCCCCTGAAGCCCATTCAATACTTTTAATTGGGCTCCGGGGCAAAAGCAAGGATTTGCACTTTGGTTTCAGGCAGAGTTTCAGTTGGGGAAAGAAAATCAGCCTGGCTTTCTTTAATAATTCAAGTGTTGGAATTGTCTGCATTCTCTTAACTGCTACTTAAAAGTAATTAATTGATTTTCTGACATATCAGTTAACAGCGTGCTGCACTGACATGAAGTTGTGATTCCGCCGTCGCTGATTGGGCTGGGGAGGGAAGAAAAGAGTTTATACTCCCAGACTAAAAACATAGTTCAATACGGAGATGCGGAAAGCCGTGCCCTTCACAGATACACCGAGCTGCTGCACCCGTGTAGGAAAAGTATCGGGATGCATCTCACAATGCACTGCGGCCTTCTCTGTCCCGGGGATCAAAGTCGGAGATCATGTCCAGCGTATGGCACAGAGTGTCCTGGATTCAGAAAACAATTTGAGATTTTAGTGTTGTAACATTGTAGCACTTTGTGGTGAATACCGACCGGGTGACTCTACAAAAGGTTACTGTGGGGTCTGTGTGGGGTCTTGTTGGCTAAGTGGTGTTGTTGTTAGGGTTGCCACCTTTTCTTCAAGCGAAACCCGAACACTCTAGTAGCCCCTATCTTAATTTTGGTTGCTCCTGTCTGCCTGACATCTTGTGTCCGGGTTTCTGCTGCCATGGAACCCGGACAGAGCATTCAAAACCCGAACTGTCCGGGTGAATCCTGGACAGGTGGCAACCCTAGTTGTTGTTGCCACCTCAGTGGTCTTGTTAGATGTTCATAGATGCACCAAGCGTATACCTCCTTGTTTCCAAGATGAGCACATCTACAGGTCCCAAGATGAGCACATCGGCTGGGTTCACACCTAGGCGTATTGAAAATGCACGTTTGTCGCGCGTTTCTACCGCGTTTTGCTGTAAAAAAACGCGCGGCAAACGCGCGTTTCCGTTGGCTACATGGCTGTATCTCAATGGAAACTCGAGACCAAAACGCCCCAAAGAAGTACATGTACTTCTTTGGGCGTAGGCCGCTTTGTAGCGCGTTCAGACGGGCTGAAATACGCCCAGGTGTGAACCATACCCATAGGAAACAATGGGATTTCTGTGTTTGAGTGTTTTGCAGAGCGTTCGAACGCGCTACAAAACGCCCAGGTGTGAACCCTGCCTGACGAGAACTAAACAACTTTAAGGGCAGGCTATGGAACGATTTAGGCCTCGTTCACAGAGCTGTAGCTAGCTCCTTTTGCGCCCGAGGCAAGAACAGAAAAATGTGCCCCCCAACAGACTGTGTGGTACGTGATGTAATTTGCCCCACCTCCACGATGGCGGCATGCATGCACTGATGAAATGGCACCGCAGTGAGTGCTGGGAGTTACCATCACTACCGTAACGTGTAATTAAATGCATGTTTTTACAGCGTATCAATGCAGGCGTGAATCCAGGCTTTGACTTTAGCACAGTTGCAGTAGTTTCTGTCAGTTCTCTGATTGATTTCACTTGTCTGAAACTCCTCTTCAGTTAAGAAGCTGAAATTTCATCCCTTCCTACATGAATTCATATCTGACTATGGCTGATAACAAAATGCAACTTAGCATTGGAAAAAAAACACAAAAACTGAGAAAAATCCGCTAAATTCAGCAAACTCGCGATGTACGTGTCTTAAATGACAAGAAAGACGACTTATGAATAATTAAAGGCTGCTGATAGATGGCAGAAAGTATCCCGATCACTCTGAAGTCTTAGATTGATTTTCTGACACGGGCAGTGAGAAGCCGGTGCGGAGTCACTTAGAGGGGGGTGTCAGGTGTACCATCCACTGACAGACAGAGTGATTCACACGGCTGCTACCCAATACAGCGCACAAAACGACCATGAATAAAAGCTTCAATCAGAACGGGCAAAACAATAACGAGGAATAGACATGTGCACGGCAAAAATATTTGTTTGTGAAAGCGAAAAACGTTTCCATTCGCTTCATCAAAGAAAACACATTTTTCTGCTGTTTCTGATTCTTTTGTATCAGGAAAGAGCTGGCTTTTACAGTCCTTTCCATGTTTTCTGGATCATAGTTGGGATCCTGGAGTCGGGAGATTTCTTCGAGCTTTGGGTGGGAGGAAATCTCCATTCCTGGGTCCATGCTTTAGTGGCAGCCAGCACCTACTTGTGCACCTGTGTGCATCCCTCATGAGGAGGGTGCTGGGATGTGTTCAGAGCCCCACCTGTGAGTCAGGAGAACTCCACCCAGGAGCCAGTAGAGGCCAGTGCAGAAGGGAGCTGCGGGTGTGTGAAACCTATGGTGCAGGTTGGCACGTTACTAGGGCTGCCACCAGTCCAGGATTGACCCGGACAGTCCGGGTTTTGAATGCTGTGTCAGGGTTTCATGGCAGCAGAAACTCGGACACATGATGTCAGGCAGAGAGGGGCAACCAAAATTAAGATAGGGGCTACTGGCCCCCCACTGAAAATAGCCTTACCTATGATATTTACATATGAATGGGCTGCGCTATTTACATATGAATAAGCCGCGACTCATTCTCCCAAAAAAATGTCAGCGCGTCGCTAGAGTGTTCGGGTTTCGCTGGAAAAAAAGGTGGCAACCCTACATGTTACTGAGAGTTGTCTGGAGGTAACAGACAGTGGCCCTGAGGATTGAGGCCGGAGCAGCAGTGCTGCAAGAGAAAACTGTTACATGACTGGGACACTGAGTGTGTGGGACAACTTGAGGATTGGTGAGCCCCTATATGTTATATGGTTATACACACATATGAGAATATATTTATATACGAGGAAACAAAAAATATGAGAATATATATTTAAAAAAAATTCATATTAGTGGTCCACTGGATTTAAAATTATGAATTTAGTGGTCCATGAGGTCCGAAAGGTTGGCGACCGCTGCTCTAAAGCCTTAGTTCTCAACTGCTGGGTCGTGACCCAAAAGTGGGTTGCGACCCTGTGTTCAGTGGGTCGCCACATGCCTTCCACTTTTCTAGGTGAGCGGCTCCTCTGCCTCCCTCTAGCGCAGCACTGTCAGTTCTCGCGTGTGATTAACGCACTGTACAGCGCAATCGCACCCACCATGCCTTCTGGCGTGGGAAGTGCATTGGGTTGCCATTCATTTGAATGGTAACACAAACGTACCTCCAACCCACAGTCTGTATGCCCGCACCGGAACGCGCGGTACCCTAATGCCTTGTGTTCCATTGCAGTGCGACTTGGGTCGCGACTTAATGACCAAGGACAAATGTGAGTCCTAAGGTTACACAGGTTGAGAACCACTGCTCTAAAGGATGGGAATTGTGATGCTGGCTGTAGCTGAACATTGGCGCTGGTGTTCGGCGATCACTTGTAGAAGATCTGGTGAAATTCCTGGCTTTGATTTAATGACATCTGTGAGAAGGACCACACACGGTGCAGCCTGATACCCACAGCTCTGCGGCCATGTGCTGCTCGGCCTGGAGACAACCCATTCATATATACTGCAGACAGGTTCCATCTGAACCCGGACAGGAAAATATATATATTCAGAAAATGTTTATTTTATGACTTTATTTCCTAGAAAGTCACTTTGTAACGTCATAGAGAAATCACTGCGCTAATCTGTGCTATCGAACCTCAGGAATGTTACAGTATTGTCTCATGTGTGCCAACCCTGTCCTTGTACAGCAAAGCAAAGGGTTCTCTTTAATGCCTCCTCTCCAGCAGCAGATACATTCCATTTGGACTCCAGATCCAGTGTGAGCTCCGTATCGCCCCCTTATGTTATACATATCAGGAGGTCTGACTTTACTTGCTGCATGCTTGCTCTGGGTCACTGACTCTAATGACAAGTTCCATTTATACAGACTTATCTCCGGCCTTCCCTTCAGTCTTGCACAGTTGTACCGGCTCCTCTCCTGGACTGAAATTTCTCACTGCACACTGCGAGCTTCCTACAATGTGCATTAGAAGCTGCAGCAAGTCAGACAGAGCCCGCCCTCATTTCCTGGATGGAGGACATCCAGCATCATATAGCACTTTCCTCCCCAGCCCGACTGTCCCTGGCCCCGCCCCTTTCAGATATACTGGATTTCAGGTATTTCAGTCATGGAGGCTCATCATCACATGTGGTGGTTACCTAGGGCGGTCTGCATGCAAATGTATCCTGCCTAGGAATGCTCACTCCTCCAGAAAGAACTACCCATCAAGGCATTTTGCTATTTGCATAACTTCTCCCAAGAGTCAGCCCACTGCTTGCATCAGGGCTGAGGGTTCTTGAGAGGAGTACTGAGGCAGGGTACTGTGATGTATTTAGAAATGTACAGCCCCCTGCCAGCCCCTCCCACCAGCCGTGATCTGCCTGCATTGCACAGAGACAATGAAATTTTTTACCAAGCTATTACGTAGTTCTGCCACTGACTCCAAGCTGTAGGGGGACTACAAATCCCAGCAATACATTACACAGCAATGCAGAATGCCACTGGCTATAGTGGACTACAAATCCCAGAAATACCTTATACAGCAATGGAGAATAATTATATCAGCTTAAGAGGATTACAAATCCAAGCAATACATTACACAGCAATGCAGAATGGCATCTAGCTATAGAGGACTACAAATCCCAGCAATACATTATACAGCAATGCAGAATACCATCAGCTATAGAGGACTACAAATCCCAGCAATACATTATACAGCAATGCAGAATACCACCAGCTATAGAGGACTACAAATCCCAGCAATACATTATACAGCAATGCAGAATACCACCAGCTATAGAGGACTACAAATCCCAGCATAACCTTATAGAGCAATGCAGAATAGCACTGGCTATAGAGGACTAGAAGCTCAGCACACAATTAATGGGCCTTTTTCCACAAATCTTTGTCATGTTTTTCATTTGTATTGGATGGAAATCTTGCAGCTGAATAAGTCTTTGCTCTTTGTTCATATGGGAATTCTCTATAACATAGTTATTCCATATCAGATGCAGATGTTCAGATATTCACGAGCAGCAAAGTGACAACAACAATCAGAGAATCATTTCCTGCAGACACTCCACTACAAAGATCCTGAATCTTAAAGGGCCGGGTCACCTCTAGGAGATATTCTGACTGTTACATTATGTGCTGTGTGCCCCGTCACCTGATAGGAACACCAGTTACAGGAGAACCAAAGTCCCCCACTTCATAAAGGGCCGTAGGCAGACATTACGCACACAATGAGTACACCCTTTTGTACAAGCCCCGCCTCGGGTTGCCACCTGTCCAGGATTCACCCGGACAGTCTGGGTTTTGAATGCTGTGTCCGGGTTTCATGGCAGCTGAAACCCAGACACAAGAGGTCAGGCAGACAAGGGCAACCAAAATTAAGATAAGGGCTATTGGCCCCCCACTGAAAATAGTCTCGACTGTGATATTCAAATATGAATGGGTGGCTCTATTTACATATGAATAAGCCGCGACTCATTCTCCCAAACAATTTCCGTGTGTCGCTAGAGTGTTCGGGTTTCGCTGGAAGAAAAGGTGGCAACCTTAGCCCCGCCGCTTTGTATAATGTCATTATATTAGATGTGCACTCTGCCTGCTTTATACTAACAGCTACATATTATCTGTGAAGACCAAAGAACAACGGTCTGATTGCTTGCAAATATCACGTTTGGAAAGCAGCAATTGCGACATTCTGTTTAAAATTTGCATGTGTGCAAGCATGAGTGGCCACTATATAAGGCTTTCAGGGAGTCGTCCCACATTTATATTGCCTCGCGGTCACCTGTGTGACCGAGGCCTAGATGGATTCACCCTCTGGATTTGTCCTGGTGACCAGGACTAGGGATGAGCTCAGGTTTGGACCGCACCTGGCTTACACAAACCCGGAAGTAGCTCCAACCACCCAATCAGCTGCTGGCAGAGAGTTCCCACCTATAGCTTGAAATAAGCAAAGGGGCGGGATGCAGCGATGCCATTGACCTTATATGGCTACATGCTTATATTTAGTAAATTATATTAACCTAATATGGCTATGTGGCCTTATAAGGTCAATGATGTCATCTCAGGGATCCGGCCTGTTTGTTTACATGCAGTTTATTGGGTGGAAGTGCCCATGGAACCTGAGCTCATTCCTAATCATTTCTAAAAGTATTAGAAAAATTCATGTTTTTGAGTTGTCACTAGAATAAGAACACTTCCTCTAACTTCCTGTTCTGCCTATAGGACAGGAAATGAATGGAAATCTCCCCAATGGAACATGGATGGCAAAAAATACTCTATCCAAAATGTTTTGTGGTGGATTCTGCTGTAGGGCTTGTGTGTAGGGGTTCACTGGCTGGCACAGGTGCCAGAGGGGAGGTTAACATCTGTGACAGCCAGCAAACCCCTATACAAAAGCCCAACAGAAGAACCTATCCAAAACATTTCTTTTCATTCTGGATTAGGTAGGGAATAGTTATAACCCCTATCAGGTATTTTTAACCATCCTTGCACCAATGGGGAGATTTGCCTTCACTTCCTGTCCTATAGACAGGGCCGGATTAGGAGCATCATGGGCCTGGTGGTCGGCCAGACAAGAGGAAGCAGAGTGTTCCGAGCCAGCCAGACCAGGATGGCTTGTGTGTAGGGGTTCACTGGCTGGCACAGGTCCCGGAGGGGAGGTTAACTCTGAGCACCCCCTAGAGTCTATGGCTGGGTCAAGTCTCTTGGGAGTCCAGCAGTCCTGTCTATAGGCAGGGCCGGATTAACATATCATTGCTACTGGCTACAGGCATCAGGCCCAACTCTGAAAATAGGTCTGGCTGGGCCGGATCACCTCAGTATGCCCAAAGGCAATCCAGGCCGTCCAGGCTGAACATAGTCAGACCGAGGCATCGGTGGCAATCTAATCAGGCATATTAGGTGGACGGTAATTAAAGAGCTGCCTCTGCTTCTTTTTGTCTGACCGAACAACAGCACCAGGCCCATGATGCTCCTAGTACGGCCGTGCCTATAGGACAAGAAGTGAAGGCAAATCTCCCCATTGGTGCAAGGATGGTTAAAAATACCTGATATGGGTTATAACTATTCCCTACCTAATCCAGAATGAAAACAAATGTTTTGGATAGGTTCTTCTGTTGGGCTTGTGTAGGGGTTTGCTGGCTGTCACAGATGCCAGAAAGTAGGTCAACTCCAATGTCTATGGTTAGGTCAAGGTTTTCAATTGAAGGATGACTCCATAAACTGGAAAGCCTGGTAAGACTTTTGCAGAGCATGGACTGCGCTGGAAGCCCAGGCATAGAGTGCTTAACTCCAGAGCCCCCATTAGATATAAGGAGCCATTAGGTTGTATCAGCTCTACAACATCCAAGTAAATGTCACATTTGGGTGGACTGATTCTTCAAAGAAAACCTGTGAAGATAGACTGGGGCAGTGACAGATTGACACTTTATTGGGCTTTAGCTGACACGTGCTAGCAGTACCTGGGGGGAAGACAGGAGCAGACAGCTCATCTCATTCAGATGATTGAGAGCACAGAAGTGTGCCACAGATACTTACTACCACTATATCAGCAGCATGCAGATGGTACTTAACGACGGTTTATATCACTCAGCCCAGATGTCCTCACTTCCTCCCAGTCAGGTGTCTCGTAATCCAGCACTTGATATGACTCAGGAATACACTAGAATTCAATACGTTAAAGAGCGAGTAAAGCTGGCCATACACTGGTAGACTATTGTATGAACTTTCATGCAAAATATCTCATCAGAACATTCGCCCTCAGAGACTTGACAAATGGTGGAAATTCTGTTTGATTTTAACATTCGATTTTGGAAGTTAATGGAGTTTCCAGAACAAAAACCACATTTACTGTTAGAATTTCATTTATTCGCAAAATATTTCCCATCCTGCTCCTTCAATTTTTTTCATCACTATGGGCAAAAGCTATCATTGATTTGACCCCATTAACTGTTAGAACATTGAACGAATATTCCGAAAACTAATTTTTCCGAACAAAATTCTACTGCTGTATGGGCAGTTTAAGATTCCACAATGGCTCCCATATGATCTTCTTTAAAGGGTCTCTCCTTCTTTTGGACCTATAGCCCTCATTCACACTGGAATCGGCCCGCACGTACTTCTCCGCGCTGCGTGTATGGCCGTACCGAGCAGCTTCCGGGAAGGACAGGTGCTGCATGTGCTTAGTACGCAGCCCACGTCCTTCTCTATGGGACTACGCGGCCGAATGCCCCCCTACACTCAAGGCCTGCACATCCGTGCGGGTGAGCGTACTCGTTCGCTAACAGGATGGATTCTGTCTACGTACGAGCCAGGAAACACGCACCCCTACGGACCTGTACTTGAGGTGAGCGTAGGCCGGCGTACAGATGCATAGTCCTATAGAGAAGGACGGGGCTGCATACTAATCACACACAGCACCTGTCCTTCTCGGGAGCTGCTCGGTGCGGCCCTGCACACAGCACTGATTCTAGTGTGAATGAGGCCTAATACCTCCATCCTTATTTCCTCTATAACTGTCCCTATCAGGCAGGCTCACACCTAGGTGATTTATTACGCGGATTGGGTCACGCGATATCGCGCAAAACACAGGTTCACATTGAAGTCAATGGAGTCTGTTCACACCTTTGCGGTTTGTTGCGCGGATTAAATCGCCTATCACGCGAAAAGGTGCAGGACCGATTTTCAGGCAGTTGTTGCACCGTTTGGGTCCCATAGACATCTCTATGCATTGAAAACCGCGCGATAACCACGTGGTTTCAATGAACAGTCGCACGATCGAAAACGTGCGACAATCGCGCAAAAACAGCTCTGTATCTGAATCTCCTAGGTGTGAACCTTGCCTTAAAGTTCATATACATTGGCCAATGAGTTGCAGTTGGTTACCAGGCCTGTGTTAATGTCCAGTCTTTCACGTATTAACATGCACTGGGTTAAGAGAGCCATTCCTTTTGAAAGACCTGCCAATGCACTGGTATGCAATGGACATGCACTATTTTTTAGTTGACATTTGTGTGCTACGATGCAACCACGTTTTGATGTGCTGCCTAGGTGCACTGAGGCGCCGTTAAAAGTAATTGGCAATGCAACACACCACGCTTAGGGGTTCACTTATAAAAATTCCACCCAGCGCATATAGGATGTTGTTCAATTGGCACCAGCACCCCTATATGTATAGAAATTTCCTATACTCATCAGCACCATCTAGGTGCGCTTGTGCCATGGGAACAGCATCTGCAAGTTCCAGGTGGAACTTTTATATATGAACCCTTTAGTTGTGTATGTTACCACATTGCAGTAACAAACGGTAACATTTTACTGCAATGCCATATTGTGAATGGGCCCTAACGGATGCGTAGATATGTGTATATAGAGCTATTATTTAACTATTACGCCCCATTCACACTGAGCGATTTATCGCGCGATTTTTGCAGCGATATCGCTCATATTTCCACACGATATCGCTCTATGTAGTATTTCAATGGAGCTGTTCACATCTCGTCGCTCAATATCGCTCAATATCGCTTGTAGCTCGTCGCTGTAGCTTGTCGCTCCTACATGACCCTTTTTTCGAGCGATTTCGCTCCTGATTGCATACAGCCCAATAGGAAAAAGTCGTGCGACAAGTCGCTCAATATCGCTCAATATGGCTCATATAAAATCGTGCGATTTTCATGTCGCTCAGTGTGAATGGGGCCTTAGATGTTTTAATATCACTCTGTTTTAGTATATCCTGTCCAATGTGCTGCTAGGATACAAGTGGATGATCCGCACAGTATCATTGGCTGCTAGGATGTACGCGGTCGCACCATAACAACCAATAACATTGTGTGGCTGCCAGTGTCTTATTAACCAATGATGCTGTACAACCTACACAGTGTCATTGGTTGCTAGTATGCTAGCAGCTGGGCTGCACAGCATCTTGGGTTACTAGAACACAAAAGGGTGCACTATATCAACCAATGACGCTGTGTGAGCACCAGTGTCTTAGCAACCAATGATTTTGTGCAACCTTGGTTCCTAGGATGCCAGCAGCTGGGCTGCACAGCTACGATGCAGGGGGGCATACCATAACAACCATTGATGCTGTGTGGCTGCCAGCATCTTAGCAACCAATGGTGCTGTGTGACCTGCAGCATCATTGGTTACTAGGGCACTGGCAGTTCTTTTCCCTTGTTTCTTTGGTTGCTAGGATGCTGTGAAGCCACTAGCGTTCTAGCAACCAATGATGCCGTGCGGCCTGTCATTGGTTGCTAGGACACAGAGAGCGGGCGGAAAAAACTGGCCAAACCAGCTTGCGTCTGGGTCAAACTCATATCGACCTTAACCTGAAACTCATCCATAACCACTTGTAGTCTCCACCAAGAGTGCATGTCACAGCACAGGGTGACAACTGCGGAACACAAAACAGGAAGTGCCTGAACAAGGACCTTAATAGCAGAATCACCAGGTATTATTTGAATGAAAGCTGCAGATTTAAAAAGATTGAAAATGACTTTTGGAATGACATCAACATGTTTATATGAGATTTTAGAGATTGGGGTTACATCTACTTTAAGGTATACAAACTGAAATCCAAAAGAGACAAAAAAAAGGATATTCTGTTTTACAAACTGTTTCCTTGTTGCTAAGGGCAACACTTCTCCCTTTCTTCCCTCTAGTCTGCCTTCAGCGGACCCCCTGTGTTTGTGACATATCGAACACATTTAAAGCCATTGTTCGCCATGATTTATAAGTTACCAATTCCCAATTCATTGTGTTCCCACAAAATGTTTCATATTAGGAAAGGCCTTGGCTAAATTTAACTTTATGGGAGAAGGGAAAAACATAATTAATGGTTTATAGAAATAAACAGAAACCACATGAAGCCATGCGAGGCTTTGGCGAGGAATCTAACGGTAGTGTTCTGGTAGCAGAGCCATCTCCTCCGCACATGGCTGTCACTGGGGGGGGAAATGTGGGATAGAGCCTCCAGTAGAAGAAGACAATGCGAACCACCAGTGCCAAAATGTTTATTGAAGTTCCCTCCCTGGCTCATCAATGTGTCCATTCAGCATTCACACTCACAGTTGTCAACATGAACATCTTGTATTTAAAGAGACAGGTTCCCTTGATAGGGCACACCCAATCCACTTTTAATTATCCTAAAAGTGGGTTGGGCGTGTCCCATGATCCTCCATACCTTGGAGTACCAGCCATTTCTCAGCACCCTTACATATGATTGTAGTTGCAGGGCAGGAAGGAAGCTTTTGATAAGGCTTCTTGTAATATAAGTATGTGCAGTACGTACAGCAAATGCATAACTTCCTATTTGTCAATAAAGTCATTTGTTTGGGAAGATGGCTCTGGAGTCTGCATGTTCAACCCCAACACCCCCCCCCCCCCCCCCCCCCCTTTGTACCCTTTTACTAAAAGTAACTAAAATCCTCTTTTGATTACCTAAATGTTTGGTCACATGACATACTAGGTCATGAGTCTTCTTTCTTCCCCGCTGCAGAGGAGGAGGGTCCTTCTTCTGGTAATATAGACCCTTTCTATTGGCTGTCCAGTGGCGGCGTCCTCACCGGCTCCAGAAGATTGCATGGCGTGTGCATGTTTGGAGTTGGGCTATAAAGTTAACTTGTACGTATCCCAATGAGGACAAAGTAACAAGTTCACTTGATAGTCTACCCCCTCCACTGCAGATATATACCTTCTCTGTGTCCGCTGGAGCCCCTCTAAAAAAGCCATTGCTTGTGGTCTTGGTGGAGCATGCGACTCCTACTCCAAAAATGATAGTCTACCCCCCACTGCAGATATATACCTTCTTTCTGTACACTGGAGCCACTGAGAGTCTTTAGACCTGAGTAATCTCTAAATTCATACAAGGCTTTTTTTTTTGGGTAGGGGGGAGGCTCCAGTGGACAAATATGTGTCAGCAATGACATCTCCCATATTTCTAATCCAACAGACTAATTTTCAGGTCTGTTTTGAGACAATAAACAATTATTCTTATTTTCCTATTTTTATAGAAAGTCTGTGACATCTTCAAGCAGTGATTGGAACATAAGTGGAAAGAAAAGGTTTAATTAGACATGTTACTTTGTACTGTGCCGTGAAATCATAAATTGCCCCCCGCAGGTATTCAGTGTTTGTCTGGGGGGGATTTGTGTCACCTGCCACCCCCAACATGGGCCCCACATTTTATGGCCCTCTCAAGCCAAGTGCCATACAGGGGAAAAATCTGTCTCCAATTCATCAATCACTCTTATGTGACCATTACTGTCTGTACGATTATCTTTGAAGCCATTTCTAAATGACTGGCACACTTTGCTTGAAAACAAAAGGCCAAGACATCCAAAAGGCACGGGTCTTTGGTTTGGTCATGTGACGTCTCCCTTTCCTCTAGTGTTGGGTGGGTCATGGATGCTGCATAGAATCGTGTGACTTGTGCTGTGTTCTGGAACATTCTCCTGGTATGCTAGGGCGGCTTGATGATGCACCCCTAGGAGTGGGTTCTTGACTCCCAGGGCTTAAGAGAAGTGGGTTAGATGACCCTGGTCATTGCTCAGACTGGAAGTGTACTGACCCTCAGTTGTAGAGTGGCGAGCTGTTTTTTTTTTTTTTTTAAGAACTGCTGGGTTCCTTATTTTTCCTCTTCACTTAAAACCTGGAGTTAGGCTACATTGGATAACCTAGTGGTGAAATACCGTCTTGGTTTCATATAATTCCTTCTATCATTACAAGGTAATTTGATGGCACCAAGTTTCCCCAATGGATCTTCAATAAGGCAAAGCAGAGTAAAAAAACTAGAATCTAGCTGAAATTATTACTTTTTAGAAGTGGCTACATGATTAGCTGGTCTCCTTGGGAGAAGCAAAAGATGGATGATGCAGCAATTCTTAATTTCCAACAATGATGATCTTTAAAGTGAACCTGTGTTTTGCTTGTGCAGGGTAAATCAACAGACTCACATTAATGCCATCCTACCAACAGCTCATACTCAGCTTTCCTTTGCTTCCCTCTTGCTCTGCTTGGCCCCTGGGGGTACAGAGACTGAGCCCTGTGTATGCTATAATTCACAGCTTGGCTGAGGACTCTCCCACCAGCCCCCAGGGGATGCGAAGTGAGGAAAAATGGCCCCAGTCAGGCCTCAGGCAGCAATAAAGCCCAACAAAGTATAACTACTCTCTCTTTGCAAAAACTAAGAAAAAAGGTTTGGCTGGAGTTACTTCTTAATTAGCAACGTGCCCTCTGAAGGCATAACATGGTCCCTTGAAGATTAATTCCACACATTTCAGCCCACTTTTTCATTTGGATTTGACTTGACTACTAAAAAGTGAACCTGTGCTGAAGTTTCTCATCAGTCCTTCCTTCCCATCAGGAGCCCTCCTCACATCAGAGTCCTCCCTTCCCATCAGGATCCCCTTTACATCAAAGTCCTCCCTTCACATCAGAGTCTCCCCTTTACATAAGAGTCTCCCCTTTACATAAGAGTCTCCCCTTCATATAAGAGTCCCCCCTTTACATCAGAGTCTCCCCTTTCCATCAGAGTCTCCCCTTTACATCAGAGTCTCCCCTTTACATCAGTGTCTCCCCTTTACATCAGTGTCTCCCCTTCACATCAGAGTCTCCCCTTCACATCAGAGTCTCCCCTTTACATGAGAGTACCGCTGCTCCATCAGAATCCCCCCTTCATATCAGAGTCCCCTCTTCACATTAGAAGCTCACCCTTAACTTAAAAGTCCCCCCCCCTTCCTATCAGGAGCCCCCCTCACATCAGTGTCCTCCCTTCCCTTCAGGAGCCCCCTCACATCAGAGTTCCCCCTTCATATCAGAGTTCCCTTTTCACATCAGAATCTCACCCTTAACTTAAAAGTCTCCCCTTTACATCAGAGTCTCCCCTTTACATCAGAGTCTCCCCTTTACATCAGAGTCTCCCTTCACATCAGAGTCTCCCTTCACATCAGAGTCTCCCCTTTACATCAGAGTCTCTCCTCACATCAGAGTCTCTCCTCACATCAGAGTCTCCCTTCACATCAGAGTCTCCCTTCACATCAGAGTCTCCCCTTTACATCAGAGTCTCTCCTCACATCAGAGTCTCTCCTCACATCAGAGTCTCCCTTCACATCAGAGTCTCCCTTCACATCAGAGTCTCCCTTCACATCAGAGTCTCCCCTTTACATCAGAGTCTCTCCTCACATCAGAGTCTATCCTCACATCAGAGTCTCCCTTCACATCAGAGTATCCCTTCACATCAGAGTCTCCCTTCACATCAGAGTCTCTCTTCACATCAGAGTCTCTCCTTCACATCAGAGTCTTCCCTTCACATCAGAGTCTCCCCTTCACATCAGAGTCTCCCCTTCACATCAGAGTCTCCCCTTCACATCAGAGTCTCCCTTCACATCAGAGTCTCCCCTTTACATAAGAGTCTCCCCTTTACATAAGAGTCTCCCCTTCATATAAGAGTCCCCCCTTTACATCAGAGTCTCCCCTTTCCATCAGAGTCTCCCCTTTACATCAGAGTCTCCCCTTTACATCAGAGTCCCCCCTTCACATCAGAGTCTCCCCTTTACATCAGAGTCTCCCCTTCACATCAGAGTCCCCCCCTCACATCAGAGTCTCCCCTTTACATGAGAGTACCACTGCTCCATGAGAAGTTACCCATGTGTATTTGGCAATAATTCGTGTTTTAATTTGATACAAATAAATCACATTTTTCCAATGGCCGGTCATTCCAGAATAATTTAATGACAATCATGATCCAGTAAAGATTTCACATTCATCATGTAGAGGTTACGAGATTTGATGAAGAAATTACTAATTTATATCCAATATCTGCTGGGAATGCTGAACATTCCTCATGAATGCAAGATCCATTGATCAGAAATATTTTTTGCTTCACTCGCTAGTCGAAGGGCCGTGATAGTGCCAAAAATAGACCTGTTCCTAAAACGTTCAAAAATCTAAATAAAGGAGCCGTCCTAACCCTTCCATGAACAGAAGTCATTGAACTATATGTTCAGAGTATACGTAACAGTGTCAGTTAAAGGGGTTCTAAACCCTCCCGTTTTTTTGCCTATATCTACTGCTGACTAGCAGTAGATATAGGCCAAAAGCAAAAAAAACCCTAAAAAAACGCTTAAACAGCGGTTTAGACTGACCTCATTATCGCTGCACGCTCCCGCGGCGAGAGTCCGGAACTGTTCGTGCGGCCGCAAAGGATCTTGGGGCGGGCGCATGTTCGCATTCTCGGGCGGGAGATGAGTAGAGACGCAAGGTAAGTCTATGGACTCGTGCACCCGCCTGCAGACACCGCTGGATTGGAAGTGCCTACAAGCAGAGAGGAGTCAGCGCTGGATGGGTGAGCCGCTGCACCGCTGGAGGGACAGATGAAAACATGGGGAAAGAAGAAGATCGGATTAAGAGACATCATTTAAGGTAAGTGCTGACATTAACATGGGGGAGGGAACATTTTTTTATCCTTTAATGTCACTTTAAGTATAAGCGGAATCTAAGTTCTGGGAGAGCACACAGGGGTGCTTTCCTAGCTCTCTTCTACAAGGTTAAATAACATTCTCGCAGGACGGGGCCATGTGCATTGTATTTCTTGAGGGCCAGTTCACAACAACTACAGTGCGTTCCAGAGCGGTAGCTGCTGGAACGCACTGTAATCGCACACTGAACTCTCCCCTTCATTCCGGAGCAGGAGGGGGTGTGGTGGTGCATTGACTTAAAATGGCACCGCAGCTACACTCCCCGCCCACAGTGCGATCGGACGCTTGCCAAAACATTGCCTGTGTTCCGCGCCACTGCAAACGCAAAAAATGCTGCATGCTCTATTTTTTGCGTTTGCAGTGGACCGGAACGAAGGGGGAGGTTTTGTGAGTGATTGCTGTGCGTTCCAGCAGCTGCCGTTCTGGAACGCACCGCAATTGGTGTGAGTGGGCCCTTAGGCAGGTAAGACACCTACAATTTTGGCTACAACCCACGTGGCATGGCGTTGATTTTGGCACTTTGCATTGCCTGAAATCATTAAGTTATCTGCTGGTATTCCCCTTTAAAAGTTTGCAGTTTGTGTCCCTCCTGTTGCCCAGAAGTGGCCCCTTTGATGTCTCATGCGTCTGGATCTATCTCTGTATTAAATAAGTCCTGAATTTCTGCTGTTTGAAAAGATCCGGTCACACTGCAAAGCACAGACCACCCGGGACAAATGCATTACAAGGATACTCAATCTCCCTCCCCGGACATCAAAGGGCCAACTTCATCATCCAATTAGATCCCCTCCAGTCAGGACGCGGCTTTGTTTTGGTTCTCTATCCTCATCCTCCGCCGCTCCTCTTAGTAATATAATAAAAACAAATATTTTTGGTTAGAAGCAAGCTCGGACGTTTCCATAGAGTAACTGGAGACAATCGCAATTCCTTCGCTGGACGCTAATGTCATTATAGAGAAAAAAAATGCAGCTTCTGTCGGAGCCTGACGCTTGTTATGTGCATATGGGGATCACCGCAGTCAGAGCAGTAGGAGCAGTGAAGAAGCTGATGAAGCAAAGATCTGATTCATCAGCTTCTCTCCAGCATCTGAAGCTGGAGAGTGACACAAGAATGCGGAAGTGATGTAATATACATCAGTTCCGCATTCTGACAGCGGAGAGGGGATCAGAGGGAGCTTGTTTACCGACCTCCCTCTGATCCCCTGTGACATAGGCAGTATGCTGGTCCCAGGCTTGCACCGGGCACAGCGGAGCCCGGGACTAGCGTGACAGCGGGAGGGGGGGAGTGGGAGCGCAGTGGTTAGCACCTCTGCCTTGCAGCACTGGGGGTCCCCGATTCAAATCCCGGTTAGGACACCACCTGCAACGAGTTTGCATGTTCTCCCTGTGCTTGCGTGCGTTTCCTCCCTCATTCCAACTGAGACTTGCTGGAAGGTAAATTGGCCCTGTATGAATGCATGTGAGATAGGGACCTTAGATTGTAAGCTCCTTGAGGGCAGGGACAGATGTGAATGTGCGCTGTGTAAATTGTCGGCGCTATATACCAATAATAAATAAATAAAGTGCGTCACACTAAGGCTGCCCCTTTATTTTGCCAACGTACAAAAAATAATAGGCCTCATTTACACATCCTATAAGGTCCAGACAGCAGATCCTTGTGGCAAGATTCAGTAGATTTCAATCACCTGCCAACCAGCTGACACATATATGCGTCGGTGAGGAGGTTGGCTTTGACGCCCAGTTGCCACATATATGCATCCACTTCTGCCGCCACTATTTGTCCATTCATACATCCCATAAGGTTCAGACAGTAGATTCCCGTGGCAAGATTCGTCAGATTCTTGAGGTTGGAATCACAGGTGTATGTGCACTGTCTGTTGCTGTGTAACCTGCGGCTAGGGACATATGACCGCCCCTGGACGCAATCTGTCCACATCGAGGCCTGGAGGCTTTCTGCAACCTTGAAGCCTTTAAAGTGTATTTCCACTTTAGCAGCCAAATTGGCATAACATTTTTTTTTGTTTTATATTTGTTACAAGTTTTATATTTGTTACCAATTGTATATTTGTTACATGTCTTATATTTGTTACATGTCTTATATTTGTTACCAATTGTATATTTGTTACATGTCTTATATTTGTTACCAATTGTATATTTGTTACATGTCTTTATATTTGTTACCAATTGTATATTTGTTACATGTCTTATATTTGTTACAACTTTTATATTTGTATCAAGTCTGTAAGTCTAAAATGATATTTGCCCAAGCACTTTCAGTCATGTTTCCAAACAGCTGCAATTCTCTAGCTCGGCTTCCCTGAACTTCCTGTCCTGTACAAGATCACAAGAACCCTGCAAGCGAAAGGAGCCACCATAAGAGCCCATTCACACCAGGGTGGTTGCGGATCAGCGTGGTTACCGCATTGATCTCAAAAAAGAGGTTTTGGGAGTTTTTCATTGCGTTTCAGCCATTGCGTTTCAGTGCGGTTCCATTGAAACCTGTATGGAAACAGCACTGATCTGCGTGGCAAAAACAGTGCAGGGAGCAGTTCGGGCGGGGGGTGGTTCGGATCACGCGGACGCACGAACGGTCCCCATAGCAATGTATAGGATCTTTCATGTCGGCAGATCCGAGCGGCCAGGCGTGAATGCAGCCAGAATCTCTTGCTACTGAGGGATTCATCCACCTGCTGACAGTCACCTCATTAGTCTAGGGCTACAAAGGAGATTTTTTTTAAGTTACTGAATCGTGCTGTTGAAATTGCGACTAATTGCTAGGAGTAAAAATGAACCACTAAACATTCAGAATAAGAGGCTCCTTGTGGCGTAAGTTGCACGGGTAGCATGCAGTAGAATATTACAGCAGTCAATTGCACATCCTTGAACCATAGTGCAGTCAGCACAAGATTGATTGATACTATGTGTTAAGCTGCTCATACACCTTGCAATCATCGGATGAAACTTCTCGTCCGATGCTCGAACCGTCGTACGATTTTCGCCGATTCCCGTAGATGGCATCACCCACCTCTGTATAGTGCGCTCTCGCCACCAGCGCCAGCACCACGACACAGAGCAGCAGCCGGCATCTAGGTCACAACGCCGCTGCTGCTTGCGGGCCGTCACGTGTAAAGTTAAATACACCGCTGACTGTAAGGTCACGTAATCTTTCATGGCGCCACTTCCGATTATAGTCACCGATCTGCTGAAGCTGCTTGGTTGGTTTCCATGCAGCTAACTGGTCTTGTGACCCCCCCCCACACACACACACACACATTAACATCATCATGCCAATTTGATAATCAGGACTAGTTAGGTGACTGTTTTCCGAGTAAATGGGCATGAGTTCATGTCATAAGAATGTGACGTGGTGCGAGCTCGCACGGCTTCCACACACCTTATGATAATCGTACGATCGCTTTAAACTTTAAACTTACAAACATGTTAAAAAAACCCGCCGAGCATCGTACGATGTTCGGCGGGTGTGTAGCATGTTCGTAAGATAAAAGCCAGACGGGCCGATGTGCGCAAGCGCACACTGCCCGTTCAGCATTGCGGTCATCGGAAGCCCGCCCCTCAGGGGGCGCGGCTTGCAATCATCGCAAGTACGATCTGCCTGTCCAAGATAGGCAGATCGTACGTTTTTTTTTTAAAGTACCTTACAACCATCGCAAGACAAAAGTCTTGCGATGGTTGTAAGGTGTGTGCCCAGCATAAGAGCGCTCAGCATGAAGATTCCCATTATATTCAATGATGGCCTTCACACCGTTGTTTCACTGAAAATGTACATGCCAAAAGCGTGTATTTTTGGTTCTATAGACTTCAATAGGAAGGCCTAAAAAACACGAGTAATGTGCGTTTTTCACGCAATTTTATGACCACCTCCTCCTCGTAACTAGCTTTCTGTTGGCTAAAGGTCAAGCCTGAAAGGGCACAAAAAATGCATGAAAGACACTCAAATGTGAATTGGGGCTAAGAGGCACAAAGGAAGAAGATAAAAAATGGGGGTAGATAAAGCCACAGCCATTAATCTCCCAAAGAGGTGACCCCAGAGGTTCCCCGGGTCCTTCAGAATCCCAACCATGACACTTGACGTAGCTTGATTTGCCATCATGCATATATAAAAACATGGGCTCGTCATCTATATTGAATGAATTCACTTAATTCAATTATTGAAATGGCCTAAATGGCTAAGCACGCTCCGTAGAGGTGTTTATAATTGCCGCAACGTCAACAGGGACAAAACATCCAGTTTTAAAGTAACGCAAGATGACTGGAATGAGGTCTCTGGTTGGAGCACGCTGCACAGGCTGTGATAAGGGACAGAGCATTCATTGATCAGCCGAAAAGCCAATGCCATTCCGACTAACTCCCTAAAGAGCGCTAGAATGCTACTGGGCGCATATTTAAGTAACGCCAAAGTGTGTTAATGACCGTTCCGAGATGTGGTCTGAGGGTGACCGCCGGCCCCCACCTCCTCCCTGGAAAATTATTGACAGCTATATTGCATATTCGTGTAGCGGTTATGAAATTAAATGACATTTTCCTTGCCGGGTAATTGCATTAAGAAGCTACAGGGAACGGTTGGCTGTTACTTTATTCGTAGGAGGTGTAGGCATTTTTTTAAAGAGTTTGAAATCAGTGTGCGGAATAATGTCCTTCACTTGTTTGCATATGTGGGTCAAAAGAACAGCAAAGAAAGAACTCAATGTAGTTTGTCACATGGGAAGCAAGCTGGCAGTGTTACACAGAAGTGTATTAATATTAAAATCACTTCTACCACTCACCATTGGCCAGTTACCCCCCAAGTATAATTGTTCTAATTTTTATAAAGCAGAACTCCGAATAAAAAAATCCCAGTAAAGTATATAAGAAGCTTTTGCTGCAATACCCGTCTGCAATTCAGAGCTCCCCCCACAGTACTTCTTTATGCCACTAGATGTCCTCAGTCTTCGGACTTCCTCTGGGCACAGGCAATAAAAAGCAATGACCATTTAAAGTAGATGGAAATCCAAAGTGAATGACATTAAGTTTGCTAAAGCAGAATGTGCCATAAACAACTTCCACTACTTTTTAAATAAAATACTGTGTTTGCTTTTTTTTTTTTGTTGCATCTCAGTGCTGCTGCAGCGTCTTTGCAGCCACTTCCTTTGTACCTACACTCCAGTGATAGCTACCTGGCATTGCTGAGGGTGGCTGTCCTGATGGTGACAACAGAGGACCATACCTGGGTAATAAGCATGAGCACGGCCACTTGTAGTTTTCATGGAGAGAATGTATGACACGGTGACCAAGCAGAACAATAGGGAGGCAGCGGGACAGAGCATTGTCACAACATAACAGGAAATGCCTGCTAGGGACCCTTATGGCAGGATCACCTGGGATTATTTTCATAAAAAGAGTAATTAAATGACTTTTTTTAGCATTAACATAATAAGGCTGATATGAGATTTTAGTGATTGGATAATACAGAGATTTGAACTTTCTGTTGGTATCCAATCATTAATGGTGTGCAGCACGCTTATTAGAATCTCACAGAGTCGGGAGCCTTAGATGCCTCCCCTCTGTCTGAACAGCGCGGATAAACAGTCAGAGCAGAATGAGTTCACTATTACATTGTGACATTTATCCGGGAGGAGTTCACTATTAGGGATGGTCTCCATGTTCCACTCAAGCAACAGTTCGACTCGAACATCGGCCGATCGTGTGTTCGGCGAACACATAAACTATCAGGGTGTTCCGCAGGCTGTTCACCTGCCGAGCTCCCCACAAGGCTCTGAGCATCGCACATTGCCTTGTGAAGCCCTGATTGGGCAAAGCAATGCACCTGACCACAGGTCAGGGGCACGACTTTGCCCAATCACGGCACGGTGCACTCTAAGTGCCATGATTGGGCAATTGTTTATATTTTGCCGTGCCATTCTGCGGCGGGTGTTAATAACGAGCGGATGGGTCGGCATCGGTTAAAAAAAAAAATTCGTTGAGTCACCGTGGAATTTTAGGGGGGGCCCCATGTTTTTTCCCCCCATTCTGGGGGTGGGGTTCCTCCTTAACCAGTTGACATCCGCGGTGTTAAACCCCCTTCCCATCCAGGCCATTTTTCAGTATTCAGCGCTGCGGTACTTTAACTGACATTTATTCCGTCATGCAGCGCTGTACTGAAATGAATTTTATACCCTTTTTTGGGGACAGATAGAGCTTTCTTTTGGTGGTATTTATTCACCACTGGGGGTTTTATTTTTTTACTATATTAAGGAAAAATTAGCGAAATTTAAAAAAAAAAACAGTTTCCCCTATATTAAATGATAAAACATTTATTATTACCCAATTTTTTGGTAAAATATAAAAGATGGGGTCACGTCGGGTAAAAAGACACTAAACATGTCAAGCCTTAAAATTGCGTGCGCGCGCGAAACCTCAAAAAACGATAATACCCAAAATTGGCCCTAGGCGACGCTTTAAAAGCTGTTACCGCTCATCAGTTTAGTGTTATCAGTGATTGATGGCCCTAAAATGATTGCTCTCACTGCGACGTTCGCGGCGATATGTAACATGTGTAGCGCAATTGTAATTTTTGCGCGCTGGGGCACCGGACGCGTATTTACGTTTATAGGCGCGTAAACGTGGGGGTGGGGGAGTTAAACATTTTGGGGGGGTTTTTTCCCCTTTTTTTATATGTGGCTTTTATTTTATTTTATTTTTTTATGTGTTACTTTTCTTTTTTTTTATTTATATTTTTTTTTTTGCACTTATTGTTATTGCTATTATATAGGGGGATAACAACCCCCTATATAATAGCAAAGGCACACTGACAGGTCCTCTTTATGGAGATATTAGGGGTCTCTAGGACCCCTAATATCACCTATGGACCCCAAAAGAAGCTGATAAAGCAGAGATCTGCTTTATCAGCTTCTTCTCTCTCCAGATGACTGACAGGTGAATGCGGAAGTGATGTAACACACATCACTTCTGCATTCACAGCCCGGACGGGGATCAGCAAGGAGCTGAGCTCCCGTCCTCCTCCTCCTGACGCCCTCGGAGATGCAGCAGTGCCAACCCGCAGATGCAGCAGTGCCGTCCGTCCGTTTTTCTACTACGGGCGGACGGCAAGAGGTTAAAATTGCTACCAGACTTTAAGGGTCTGTTATGACTTTTGTGGGGAACCCCACACTTTTTTTCTTTTTATTTAAATGGGGTCCCTCCTAACATTCCCACCAGACCTAAAGGGTCTGGCAGTGGCGGAACTACCAGGGCCCTGGAGTTCGGCCACTTGGAGGGGGCCCAGGACAGGAGGAAGGGGCCACTGGTGACCGCTGATTACCAGTCCCGGGACCTCTTCCTCCCTTCCTGGGCCCTACATGCTTCACGCTGCTCCCCTCATCTTGTTCCGGGCGCAGCGTGAAGCATCATCCAGCCGGGCAGCAGCCAATGAGAGGGAGCGGTGTAATCATCGTACAGATTTGCTACTTTACAGGCAGTGTAAGGGACCCCCCAGGCACAATATTTATTGTTTCACTTTATCCTCTTGCCGATCTCTGCTTCATCAGCTTCTTTTGGGGTCCACAGGTGACTTTAGGGGTCCTAGAGACCCCTAATGTCTCAATAAAGAGGACCTGTCAGTGTGCCTTTGCTATTATATAGGGGGGTTGTTATCCCCCTATATAATAGCAATAACAATAAGTGCAAAAAAATTAATATAAATAAAAATAAATAAAAGTCACATATAAAAAAGTAAAATAAAATAAAAGTCAGATATAAAAAAAGGGGGAAAAACCCCCCACAAAATGTTTAACTCCCCCACCCTCACGTTTACGCGCCTATAAACGTAAATACGCGTCCGGTGCCCCAGCGCGCAAAAATTACAATTGCGCTACACATGTTACATATCGCCGCGAACGTCGCAGTGAGAGCAATCATTTTAGGGCCATCAATCACTGATAACACTAAACTGATGAGCGGTAACAGCTTTTAAAGCGTCGCCTATGGCCAATTTTGGGTATTATCGTTTTTTGAGGTTTCGCGCGCGCACGCAATTTTAAGGCTTGACATGTTTAGTGTCTTTTTACCCGACGTGACCCCATCTTTTATATTTTACCAAAAAATTGGGTAATAATAAATGTTTTATCATTTAATATAGGGGAAACTGTTTTTTTTTTTAAAATTTCGGTAATTTTTCCTTAATATAGTAAAAAAATAAAACCCCCAGTGGTGAATAAATACCACCAAAAGAAAGCTCTATCTGTCCCCAAAAAAGGGTATAAAATTCATTTCAGTACAGCGCTGCATGACGGAATAAATGTCAGTCAAAGTACCGCAGCGCTGAATACTGAAAAATGGCCTGGATGGGAAGGGGGTTTAACACCGCGGATGTCAACTGGTTAAACAATGTTAAAATCACTGTTCCTTTAAAAACGGTATTTTTTAAAAGTGTTTTTTTTCATTGATACATGTCCCCCAGGGCAGTACCCGGATCCCCATATACCTTTTTATGGCCAATAACTTGTATATAAGCCTTCAACATGGGGACATTGGATTTTCAGAGTTCTACCCCCATAGACTTTCATTGAGTTCGAAGTTCGAGCTGGAACTTTTTCTAAAGTTCGAACTCGAAGCGAACTCAGGTGTGTTCGGCCCATCTCTATTCACTATTACATGGTGACATTCATCCGGGAGGAGTTCACTATTACATTGTGACATTCATCTGGGCACTGACGGACTGAGCAGGAACGTCTTCTGTTATTAAATGAGTGAATTCATGCCGCTCCTCCTTTCCTGGTACAAAGATTCCCCTAAAGGATTCTAAAGAAGAAGAAAAAAGTCTTCAAAAGTGTTTTGTGTGAAGAAAATGTAATTGTTTCCAGGTGGACGTCTGGCATCCCTTTAGGAGATATTCTTTAATTCTGGTACATTAGCATTTGCATGACAAGTGAGCAGACAAACGGCGACATAAGGGGGGGCGGAGAATGGAAGCATGTCCGACTCTCGTCTACTTCATAAACCAATTAGACTGAGCTCCAGGGAGAGGATCTGAGCAGGGACATCATCCCACTGTGACCGCGAGATGGATGAGCACCGCGCTCTCCTCACTGCCCCACCACACTCTCATATGCTGATCAATCGGGGGCTATTGTGTGTAAAACCTACACAGCTAATCAGGGTAATAGAGTATTATCACCATACATTATTCATGTCATATCTATCTATCTATCTATCTATCTATCTATCTATCTATCTATCTATCTATCTGTCTGTCTGTCTGTCTGTCTGTCTGTCTGTCTGTCTGTCTGTCTGTCTGTCTGTCTGTCTGTCTGTCTATCTATCTTTATATATGAAATCGGGACAAATATATGTGTAAAATGTCCAGGTATGGGTGTACATCAATCCCAACTAGGGATGCACCGATACTAATATCAGTATCGGTGCCGATGCCAAGTATTTTGGCGAGTACTGGTACTCGCCCAAATGCTCTGATGCCCAGACCGATACTTAAGCTTCCGGTATCAGGAAGACGGGCAGCCCGTCATTACACGCTGCCCGGCTTCCTGATTGGCCGGGAAGCCAGCTCCATGCTCACTTGTGATGCGCTGCCTGGCTTCCTGATTGGTCGGGAAGCTGGACAATCAGGAAGCCGTGTAATGACGTGGCGCCCGGCTCTCTGATTGGCTGGGAAGCCGGCTTCATTCTCCCTCGTCACCTCATGACGAGGCAGCATAGGGCCGGCTTCGCGGCCAATCAGGAAGACGGGCACCACGTCATTGATTGGCCAGCTTCCCGACCAATCAGGAAGCCGGGCAGCCAGAAAGCCGGCTCCATGCTTCTCGTCACCTAGTGACGAGAAGCATGGTGACAGCTTCCCTGCTAATTCGGGAAGCCAGGTGGCGAGTCTTTACACACTGCCTGGCTTCCTGAATGGGACTTCCGGTATCGGGTATTCGGTATCGGCGAGTACCGAAAATAAATATCGTTTTTTTATCAGGTCTAAGTATTATAGAAGAGAAACACTTCCAGGTATATATTATCTCCCACAGAGATCACAGTACTCCTTCCCCAATAATGTCATCATTTGCTCTACTCCTCAGAAGCATGGCACCATCTTTGTTCAGGCATCATCCGGGGCCACCATCTTTTTCCTGAAATGAGATGTTGGTTCAGAGATGACACATTCATGTGAATCCTGGTCCCTGTGCAGTTCTTGGCTGTTCACAAAAGTCTGACACAGATCAGCTTCTCACCTTGTGACTTCCTCCAATGTCACCATGTTGCAGTCTGATCACTGGGGAGAGAAGGTGGAGGAAATGCTTCCTATTGTCTACAGCAGACTCATGATATCAGTGGTGTCACAAGGAGGGTGCAGCCCACACCAGGTGACACCATTAAAGGGGTGACAGTTGTTTTGTTGCTACCCCTTTGAATGACATAATGATGTCACACATTATGTAATGACATGCTTACCAGGTAACACCTAGTGGCTGCACAGGGGGGTCACCTAGCCAGGTGATGGCCCTGTTGTGATAGGTCATGAATTTATTAATGCAATCTTGTAAAGTTACTTAAAGGTCCAGGTCAAGAATGGAAAAATCGAAGCCACGAGACCTGTCAAGTTGCAGAATGTCAAACTTATAGGGAATCGTGTCTGTCACCTAGTTGTGTTCGTTTGGCATTCCCATGACATAACAGACAACAGACCAAGGCAAAACAAGAGACGGTAGATGAAACAAAAGAGGAACAAATAAGAAAAGGAAATGAAAATGGCTCCTCTAATAAGTTCTTTTCTCCTTCCTGACCCAATTATCAGATTTTGCATATAACTTTAAGACAGTAGATCAAACGTCTGGAACCCCTTTGTACTTGCGCCAGCAGAACATATGATATCTGTCAGCTACTCCGCTGCAAGCCAAGGCACTGTGCTCCTGCATTAGTTTGTTATGCATATGGTGCTGAGAAGAAAAAGACAAACCCCTGGCTGAATTCTTCAAACAAGTCTGCCCAAGAACGCGATTCAAGATGTCAGGGTCCAAGTAGGCACCAGGAAGCACAGGGGGATCTACGATTGCCTCGGTCTTCCAGGATGGAATGAGCTGCATCCAAGGGGAAAAGTTTACTACAACAAGAGACATTAATATTCGATCAGTTAGATTCATTTGACTGTGTAAAGTCTGACAATGAGTATACAGACACCACCACAAGTCCTCCTGATGCTCATGCCATCAGTCTCTCCTCTCGTTCTGTGGAGAAGAACTCAGCCCAAAACATGTTCATTTTGAATTTTACTATAATAGGGGAAGGGTTAGAGGTGGTCAGGGAGATTTTCATTCACTTCCCATCCTCTAGATATGTCAAGAAGTAAGTGTAAATCTACCTCTATAGTACACAATTGTCATAACTTGGCTTGATTACTGTAACACTGTCTTCAGTGGTTGGACAATGAATGGACAGACACCATCCCAAGTCATCCTGATGCTCATGTCATCAGACTCTCCTCTTGTTCTTTGAAGATGAACTCAACAAAAAAACATGTTTTTTTTAAATTTACTATATTAGGGGAAGGGTTAGAGGAGGTAAAAGAGATTTTCCTTCCCTTCCCATCCTCAAGGAATGTCAAGAAGTAAGTGGAAATCTACCTCTATAGTACACGATCGTCATAACTTGGCTTGACTACTGTAACACTGTCTTCAGTGGTTGGAAAATGAGTAGACAGATGTCCTAAGTCATCCTGATGCTCATGTGATCAGTCTCTCCTCTTGTTCTTTGAAGAACTTAAACCAAAACATGTTCTTTTGGAATTGAATATATTAGGGGAAGTGTTGGTCAGGTAGATTTTCCTTCACTTCCCATCCAAGAGGTATGTCACGAAGTAGGTTGAAATCTACCTCTAAACCACACAAATGTTATAACATGGCTTGAGTACTGTAACACTGTCTTCAGTGGTCAGATGATGAGTAGACAGACACCACCCCAATTCATTCTGATGCTCATGTCATCAGTCCCTCCTCTTGTTCTTTGAAGAAGAAGAAATCAACCCAAAAAGTGTTCTTAAAGTAAGGGGAAGAGTTGGAGGAGGTCAGAGGGAATTTCCTTCACTTCCTATCCTAGAGTTATGTCAAGAAGTAAGTGGAAATCCCAAAAGTGAAGGGAGATGAGAGATTGAGCGTTGTTACCGAAACAAGCATTTCCATTGGAGAAGTTCCCCTCTGCTCCTGGACCCGGTGACAACCTGAAATGTTTAGATTCACCCTTTCTGTCCTGGTAGAAATGGTTACCAGCAATTAGATTTCCCCCTGGCTACTCCATCCATTAAAAAAATGCTTTTGCCTGGAGTTTGACTTTAATGCTGCTCCTGTCTGTCAGTCCCTCTATTGACCTCCAGTAACATTGCCTCTTCCAAAGCCTTCCCCATCCATTATTCCCCCCCCCTCCCCCTAATTTCCAGATACCACCTCTAAGCAGAGTTTCTGCACACAATCTATCCTCCTCCACTCCAGCTATCTTAAAACACCTTTGGTCCAAGGCTTTGCACATGTCTCTCTCACTTTTCTGGAGCTCCCTTCCACCTACCACTTAATAATTCTAACCCTAAAAGCCCAACCTCAACCCAAGAACACCAGGGTAGCTTGATTGCTAGTGTGTGAGAGATAACATCATGATCAGTGAATCGCCTCTAGAAGCGGGATTCTATTAGGGATATAGGTAGGCATTCATGAATATGCAGAAGAAAGGGAAAAAAAGAAAACTCTGCCCTCGTTTGGCAGCCCATAGTGCAAGCCAGTGGTGGGCAACTCTGGCCCTCCAGCTGTTGCGGAACTGCAAGTCCCATGAGGCATTGCAAGACTGACAGTTACAGGCATGATTCCCGGAGGCAGAAGCATGTTGGGATTTGTATTTAAAGCACAGCTGGAGGGCCAGAGTTGCGCACCCCTAGTGTAAGCCCTATCCCTTCAGGAATAGGAGAATTCTGACTATGATTCCTAAATGGGACATTTGGAAGGTCGCAGTACATATGGATGTCCTATGCTGGGTTTTCCAAAATTGTTGTCAACTTTTTTTGATATCCAATCAGAATTTTCCATAGAGTATTTTATTTTAATTGGTGACACATACTATTGGGGTTGGAATAAAGATCATAAGTACAAATCGGGGGAATGAGCGGGACTGAGAGTTTTTATTTCCATGAAATTTGGTAAAAATCTGGAAATTTAGCTATTTTGGCAGAATATATTGGAATTTTGAACAGCCACTGGAGTCTCCTCTGTCGCTTGTGAGCTTGTACTGGACAGGAAGTTCAGGGAAGCTGAGTTGAGAGAATTAGAGCTGTTTGAAAACATGATGACTGTTAGTTCTTGGGCAAAAATGTAAAGACATATTTTACTGGGAAATGTGTATTTGTTTAAACTGGAATCCTTGTTTAAAAAAAAGTTCAAGTGTTTAATACAGCTTTAAAGGTGCAATGGGCTTTAAATGGTTTTGAGGGTTACAGAAGCCCCTTTCAACTACCCTGGCATTGTGCCAAAAATCAGCCCCTCATTAACCTCATTGTATGTTTTTTTTAACAGAAATTAAAAAAAGAGTAAAAAAAAGTAAAACAAGCAAAGCAACAGTACATTGTTTTATTATCAGCTGTACACAAAAAAAGGAAATAAAAAACACAAATACAAAAAACACTAAATTAAATAAAATACCATAAATATTCCCCCCAAATATTCTCTAAACAAAACTTAAAAAATGAATAAGTATATGATTTGATCTTTTTTTAAAGCAAATATTGCCTATTACATTTTCAACCAAATCTTCAAGTAAATATTGGCTATTGCTAAATTTACAATTTGTAATATTAGAGGATCAATTTAGCCAAAATCACTCTGCTTGGCTCTATTTTCAACTTGCTGAGTCACTTCCTTTTTTACTCAACATACAAAAAATTAGTCAAAAAGAAATCTAAAAATGCCCCCACAATGTATACATTTAATATGTAGATGATTCAGAGTTATTGCTTGGAAGTTAGAAATCCCCTTCAATTTAAAAAATGTACTCTAATTATTTAAATTATTTAAAACGTTAACCCTGGCAGTGGGGCTACGGCAGTGTTAATGTCATTGACTAATAATTTTCGTCATAGTTTTCGTCAACAGCACTTTTTCAGTGACTAAAACTAAATAAAAACTAACAGGGTTATTCACAAAAGGGTGAAGGGTGTGGAGAAGGCAGGAGAAGTGAACAATCTAGGACAACATAACTGCAGTGGAAAGTGAGCTGAATTGGAGAATTGTTCCAGTTCAGCTATGTTGTCCTAGATTGTTCACTTCTCCTAACTCTTCACCCTAGACTAAAATGTTAGGAAGGACGGTTTGGGAAGAGATCCAATCAGAACTAATCCCTCTGGGCTTCCAGTTCCGGTTCCATCCTGAATGGACGGCTCATAGGTAATATGTGCGATGGCATTACAGCCAATATAGTTTTTCATTTTAATATTTTAGAGTTGCACTTCTGCTTGAAATAATGAAGAATGTCATATGCAAGTTGTTATAATCAATGCATATCTAATGACCTCTGTTGAAAATACTCAATATTATTGTTGCTTTATAAGACCTGGTTTCATCTCATTTTAAGATAAATAAAAACATGTCATAAATCACTAAAACTAAATAAAATTTTGCTGTCAAAATTAATACTGGGCTACCGCTGCACTGCAAGGGTTTTTCTCTACAGAAGATATACTCGCCTGATCC
>NW_017306795.1:813590-820120 GCF_000935625.1 Nanorana parkeri | reverse complement strand
CCCCCCCGGTGGTCAGCAATGAGCTCTCTCCCCCTCTGCTTATGTCCCTCGGCGTCCTCAGCTGAATGGACCTGCATTAGACGTGAGGACATCAGTGGGGCTAATGCTGTCAGAGCCTGAGATAAAAGAGGCTATGGGGACCAGTTTAACAACCAGGCGGAGTGTTGTGGGGGTTTTTTTATGCCCCTTGACCAAAAACGAGCAGTTAACTCTTAAAGTGCAAGGGTAGTCCCGCTGCAAGTCTTATTTTTTTAAATTCCTGGAATTCCTCTTTAAAGCCCAACTACAGCCCAAATGTTCTTTAGTGAGTAAGGAAGGTCCAAATTGCTCCAGCAGTGGAAAAAAAATCCTTCCTTATTCCCTAAAGAAATAAAGTATCTCTCCTTCTTATTTGTGTTTTATATCCTCTGGTGAGAATTCGCCTCACTTCCTGTCAGTTGAATGACTTTCTGTGAGCTCAGGCTGTCATGGACCTGCCTCCTGGGGGTGTGTCACCACATTGGCCTAGTCCCAAGGGTGTCCCTAGCATAGTTGCTGCCTGAGGTGGGGGAAAGGGGGAGATGCTGGTGGCCAAGTTGCAGAGGGCTTGATTGATGGGGTGGTGGTGGTGCACACTAATGGTGCTCTGGCTAGGTCCTGGTGGTGCACTGCCCAGCTCAGGTTGGTGTCTCCCCCAGCTCAGTGACATCACTGGTTGCCAGGAGCTGAGCAGGACTTTGGCCAGAGCATCCCAAGTTGCTAAGAGCAGGGAGGGAAGATGTGTATGGCCTTTACGTGGGATGCTCTTGCCGGAACCTGCGATACTTCTGCCCAACACCCTCAGGCTGCCTCATTATATGGACGGCCCTGCGTAGGCCTACATATCAATGCTGCAGTAATGGCGCTCACATAGTATGCGGGGAGGTGATGTAGGTCAGGGAAATTTAAACAACTGTAGATGAGTCACTGACCTGGAACAAGTATAAAGTGAATGAAGCCAGAATAAAGGCCGTCAGCGATGGCAGACCTGATTTCCCACATGACAGGTTCCCTTTTACAAGCCCACAGAGATCATGGCTCTTTGAAGTTTGTATAAAATGTCTGGAAGGAGGGTGTGCAGAGATATGGAGATCAGAATGATTTATTTCCCTGCTCTCTGTTTTCAGCTGTGTTTGCATTCTATCTGCAGACAGAACACGGACAGGGAACAGATGTGATGTGTAACACCTGCATACAAGCCTTCCATCACCGAGCTTATTCTGCATTGCCCAACATCCACCATAAAGGGACAGTCCACGTAGTGGGTGGAAGGTCTTCCCATACTGCTCCCATTTCAAATCACATTGTGTTTATCAGTTCTGAGTCCTCCAGTTATTGGAAGTCCTTTTTTTTAATTTGCTGTTCCATTCTGATTGTTGCATTCCATGCAGGGAAGGGAAGGGAAGCATACGCTGCTGCAGGGGCGGCACGGGCAAAGCTCAGGTTCACTTTAAGGAAACCTTTCTAGGCAACATATTTAGAGGGTTATTCACTATTGAGCCGAAGAATCTAGCCATAGCTTTGGCTGATCCTTTGGTTTGCTTCAGCCGCCGGAGCCCTTCAGTTCAGGAAAAGCAGTGCCGAGGGCATGTGGCACTCGCTCGTCCCCCCTTTCTTGCCCTGCCAGGCCTGTGCTCGGATCAAAGGTCTGGTGGGGATTTTTTTTAGGGCTGCGGAAATTAACAATTAATTACTCGATTAATCGTTAACATTTTTGATCGATTACAATTCTTTTGATCAGTAATAAAAACACTCACCTCTCCGTCGGCTTCTGGGTCTTCCGGGAGTCCCGTCGGAGATCTGGTGACGTCACGGACATTGACGTCACCGGACTCCTCCCCCCTTCCCTTCTTTAGCCGACGGAGCCACTTGGGCCGGTGATCGATCGAAAGTTCGAAGTTATCGAGTTCTGCGACCGCCTGACTTCCGGTTTTGTTACAACTAAGAGGTTTGCCCAAGAAACTTGTTCTGCACGAGCGCCAGCCAAGGCATTGGCCTATACACATACAGCACAGCAATGAAGTAATAAAATGAACTAGGATCACACTAATCCAGCACGTTATTCATCTCACGTGCCCCACTGAAGCGGCGGCCATATTGAGTGGGGCACGTGAGATAAATAACATACAGATCCAACTACTTTTCAGCTAAAAGTAGTTGGATCTGTATGTGCGTTCTAATTAATCGAAATTAATCGATTTAAAAATTTCGATTAATCGAACACGAAAATTTTAATCAGTACCAGCCCTAAATTTTTTTTTCCCCTAATTTTTTCCCCTCCCCCCCCCCCCCCCATTTTTTGGGGTGGGGTTCCTTAAAATTCCTACCAGACCTTAAGGGCCTGGTATGACTTTGGGGGAACCCCAGGCACTTTTAGTTTTGCTTGTTTAACTTGGGGTCTTTCCTAAAATTCCTACCAGACCTAAAGGCCCTTGTATGACTTTTGGGGCCCAAAAATTATTATTATTTTTTTCAAATTGCGATCCCTCCTACTATTCCTACCAGACCAAAAGGGTCTGGTATTGTTTGGGAGGGGGACCCAATGTTTTGTTTTTTTCTTTTCTTTAAAATGTTTTAAATTATTATCTTTTTTTAAAATGTTTCTTTTTTTTTACATTTATTAAAAAAAATTCTATTCTGCTTGGTACCTCGGAGGTAGTGAGCAGAATAGCCGAGCCGCGGCATTCGGCTAGATTATAAGCCCTCAGGGGCAGGGCCCTCCTTACCATCTTGTCTTGAATTGTATTGTGATTGTAATGTCTTCCTTATATTGTAAAGCGCTGCGCAAACTGTTGGTGCTATATAAATCCTTTATAATAATAATAACAATAATATTCACTCGCTGTCGTTCGGCCCCTATGTGAATAGGGGCGAACGGCAGCGAGTGAACTGCCGGAGCTTCGGCTAAGCCGATCCAGATGTTGCCGATGTATGGCTGAAATCAGCCATACAAGAGGAAGCAGGAGTCTGCTGCAGGCAAGAGGAAGCAGGAGTCTGCTGCAGGCAGGAGGAAGCAGGAGTCTGCTGCAGGCAGGAGGAAGCAGGAGTCTGCAGCAGGCAGGAGGAAGCAGGAGTCTGCTGCAGGCAGTCTTCTCTTCCCCGGTGATCAGGCCGCCACATTGTAACTTTGTAAAAAGTCACCAGAGGCTGCGGAAGAGGTTGATCTGTGTCAGACATTTGTGAACACAGTCAAGAGCTGCACAGGCACCAGCATTTACGTGGTTGAGTCATCTCTGAGCTGGAATTTCAGTCAAGTAGAGGAGCCGGTACAACTGTGCAAGACTGAAGGGAAAGCCGGAGTTAAGCTTTAAGCTCTTATAGCACCGCAGGTATACCAGAGTACCTGATCACCTTGCGATTTTATGGCACCATGTTCATGGGTCAATTTTGCGTTGAGCTTTTGGGCCCGGAGTTGCCCTTTAAGTATGAGATTAGACAGAAGTAGCGCCAATGTTTACGGTAACTGTGAGACAGAAGAGATAACACAGCGTATGATAATCCATCTGCCGTCTGCCCTCCCTTTCATGGATTGGAAGCCATTGGTAAACAATTTGTTTTTATTAGTGAGACATGACCTTCCCCGATAGTAGCTGTTCTTTAAAGCGGATCGTGTAACGTGCGTACAGCAGTTCTTTGTCTGGCACGGTTGTACGCTTCCTGATCAGAATCGCCAACCTGTTCCCTATTTGCTCCTCTCTGTCAGTAAGTCGGAGGCGAGCGAGCGAGGGAAATTCTGATACCCAGAAACAGCTGGGCCAATTTAATTACAAAACGGCCCTGATGTTCCTGCCAGTGCTGATAAAATAACAGCTGCTCGCTCCCGACTTTCATCTACTGAGAAGGAAAAACGCCTTTGATGATGTCACAAGCAGCGTGCCATAGATTTCCTGCTACGCCACATGTTCTTTGATAAGTGTCACGGGCCTAGACTGCGCTTCCCGACTTCAACCCCCCCAAATAAAAAATTATGCAGACAGAATGACGGAAACAGTTACCCGCCCCCTTTGATGAACTCCTTTCCTCTGTTCTGGGCTATCACAAAGCTCTAGCTACACGGGTATATTAGGGCTCATTCACACAGATAAGTGTCAGCCCGTATACAGAACCATGCTGTGTGCACGGCAGTATCGGGCCGCTCCCGGGAAGAACAGGTGCTGTGTGTGATTGTACGCATCAGCCTGTTCTTCTCTATGGGAGTACACCGCCGCACGCTCACCCAGGCTGCACATCCATGCGGGTGTCCATACTTGTACGCAGACAGGATGGATCTTGTCTGCGTCCGAGCAGGGACACCCTCATGGATGTGCAGTTCGGGTGAGCATAGGGCGGCGTACGGCCAGGTCCCTTAGGCCTTGTTCACACCAAATGCAGAGCAGATCCGGTCAGGTTTCTGCACACGCACGCTAGTCTTTTAGACGCGTTTTTGACATGTTTTTGACGCGTTTCTAAGTTTAAAATGGGCTTTCAGTACGTTCCAGGCATTTGCATGCGTTTTTGATGCGTTCCAGAGCAGATAAAATAGGGCCTGCTGCAGTTTTTTCAACTGCTCTGGATCTGCTCTGCAACTGCACACTGCGATGTGAACTGGAGCAAAAAATACCATTGGAATACATTGGACGCAGTTTTGATCCGGTCTGCAACTGATCTGCTCTGCACCTGCTCCGCGCTTGGTGTGAACAAGGCCATAGGGTTCATTTACATGGGAATATTAGTGCTCATGCACACAGGCATATTAGGGCTCATGCACACAGGCATATTAGTGCTCATGCACACAGGCATATTAGGGCTCATGCACACAGGCATATTAGTGCTCATGCACACAGGCATATTAGGGCTCATGCACACAGGCATATTAGTGCTCATGCACACAGGCATATTAGGGCTCATGCACGCAGATATATTAGTTGTTGTCATGCACACAAGTGTATTAGAGGTTCATGCACATAGATGTTTTAGGGTTCATGCACATGGGTGTATTAGTGCTCAGGCACACGGGCGTATTAGGGCTCATGCACACAGGCGTATTAGGGCTCATGCACATGGGGGTATTAGGGCTCATGCACACGGGCGTATTAGGGCTCATGCACACGGGGGTATTAGGGTTCATGCACACGGGTGTATTAGGGCTTATGCACACAGGCATATTAGGGCTCATGCACACAAGCCTATTGGGGCTCATTCGCAAGGGTGCATTAGGGTCCATTCAGATGGACGTATTAGGTATCATGCTCACGGTTGTATTAGGGCTCATGAACATGGGCATATTAAGGCTCATGCACATGGGTGTATTAGCGTTCATGCACATGGGTGTATTAGTCATCATGCACCCTGGCCCACCCCTTCAATTCATTGGATTTTGGTTCTTTTATTCATGGAGGTTCAACATAACCCGCCTCCCGGCTTCCTGATTGGCCAGGAAGCTGGCTCCATGCTGATTGGCTGGGAAGCCAGCATGGAGCATTCAGCATGGAGCCGGCCAAACAGCATAGAGCCGGCTTCCAAGGCAATCAAGAAGCCGGTGGGTAATGACACAGGAATACGGTAATTGCCAATGAAGCCGGCTCCGTGCTAGCGGAAGTACCGGTATCGGTACTCAGTATTGGCAAGTACCGAAAGATAAATATCGGTAGTCGTACTCGATACCAAAAAAACGGTATCGGTGCATCCCTAGTGTTGGTGCTATTAATACCCTGTATAATAATAATATAAATTCTGAATAATCAATCAGTCAAGCTGGAGACCCCTGAAAATGGATTGTGAGGTCCATTTGGGGTCTTGAGCTGCAGGAAACCTATCACGGATCTATGTGGCAACGATACACAGCCCTGGCATGAGCAAATCTGTTTTAAATGTACTTGACTGAAGCCTTTATTTATTGTGCATTAAAATTCCAGTTGAAGCATACCAGTAAGTCTATTAATGTTTTCTGGAAACAGTTAAAGGGTGTGGGCCAGACTTGTGTGCCACATTGCTGACAAGTATGAGGCTGGCTGTGGTCACCGCTAGAGGTTACTTTGTCTGGTCATATTACATTTATGTTCACCTAACAATGTCTTCTATGGGGAGGTTAATGGAGGCTGGTTATCATCCCAGAAGATGTTTGCTAATAATAAACCCAACACAGCTGGGTGGTCACAGTCTTTTTTTTTTTTCCAACCCTAAAAAAAAAAAAAAAGTCATAAGTGTTAAAGTGAACCTATATTTTACCCATTCAGGCCAAAGTAACAAGTCGCTTCGATAGCTCACCCCCTTCCACTACTGATACTTAACATAGGTGTGCTGTTATGATGCTCCCTAAGAAAAACATGGAAGTTACAGGTTGGAGACTACTCAAGGCTAAAGACCATCCACCTGACCCCTCCATGTGACAACGCTAGAGCAATGGCTACTCAGATGCCAAGCTTTGCACTGTGAGAGGAACATGTCCCCCATATGCATGGTTACTCTTGGGGCTTTGGTGTTTGAACCGGGCACAGTGGGGGGGGGGGGGGGGGGGGGGGTGTTTCTAACAT
>NW_017306795.1:804605-813423 GCF_000935625.1 Nanorana parkeri | reverse complement strand
GGGGGGGGGGGGGGGGTCATTATCAATCAAACCTACTACTTGTCCTGATTGGGCAAAATACTGGTTGACTTTAAAGCAGTCTTAAAGCAGTATTTATGTTTGTCAAAGGACTACGGTGGCTTTCGCGCTGTGTACACTTGCTGAAGTTTGTATATCTTTCTGTGGAATAGCAATCCTCACTATTGAGATATGTACCAAAGGTGTGCTGTTCTGAGGCTCCTGAAGAAAAAAACATATGGGCTGCAGGTTGGAGACTACTCAAGGCTAATGATCATCCATCTGGCCCCTCCATGTGACAACACTAGAGCTTGCCAAATGGCCACTCAGATGCCATGCTTTGCATTGTGCATTTGCATTCTGTAAGGAAAATGTCCCCCATACGTACGGCTACTCGTGGGGCTTCGGCGGGTCAAAGGGGCACTACAGAGGAGGTAAGGTTGTTCAGTGGAGGGTGCTGGTTATCAATCAAACCTATGACTTGCCATGAACAGACAAAGTACTGGTTGACTTTAAATCATATCATAGTCACATAGTCATATATAATCACATAGTCTTATCATCCTGCAGTATTTATGTTTGTAAATGGTGCCCGGCGGGGTTTCACGCTGTATACACCTGTGGTGGTTTGTATGTCTTTCTGTGGAATAGCAATCCTCACTGTCCACTTACCAATAGCTGACCAGCTCTCAGGTAGCATTCAACGTTAACCCCTCCTCCTAGTGGGCATTTAGAAAATAAAGTTGTGAAAAATTTATTTTCGAAATACCGCTTCTATCTATTGGAGTCTTGTTTGTGAGATTTTAACTACTAAGGTTATTAAATATCCAACACTTGCCTGGCTTTATATGAGATTTCCGATTGCTCAGTAATTTTACGTTACGTAGTTAGGCTGAAAATGACCATTGTCCATAGACCAACGTCCATTGACTTGAACCAAAAGACAAAATAAATAACTTTAAACCTGCATCCATAGAACCCCATACTCCCACTTAATCCAGAGATAGGAAAAAAACCTTATAAAGCATGGCAAGAACAGGCTCTAACAGGTACAATCAGATACATTTTCTTATAAATATTAATGTGTATGTAAAGCCAAAACATGTATTTATTTATTTATTTAGTTATAGTGTTGAGCAGAGCTGGGACAAGGTCCCCTGGCACCCAAGGCGAGGATGCCAAAGTTCGTGTAAGAATCCAGTGCCATCTGCACATGCCCCAACGACGCGTCGCCTCACGAACTGGAACAAATACGCGCCAAACTGCGCATGAGCCAAAGGCGCGTCTTTGCGCCAACCCGCGCATGCGCAGATGGCATGATTCAGCAAGGCGGGAAGGCGCCAAGGAGACGTACTGGAAGTGACCAAAACCATAATCATCACTTCCCCTATATAAGCCCAGCCTGGACACTGCCAAATTGCTGGATTATCTTCAGTCTCTCCTTGTTCCTGTGCTGTTGTGTTATCTGTTTGGACTTGTTGTGACCCGGAACCCTAGTGACTACTCTTGCCTGCTTCCTCCCCTTGACCTCGGATTCGTATACTGACCATTCTTCAGCCTTGCCCTATTGTACTTTGCTGCCTGATTGGAACCGACCACGGCTTGGAACTTGACCATTCTTCTGCTTTGCCCCTTTGTACTTCTTTGCCAGATTGGACTTGACCCCGGCTCGGATCTTGGATTTAGGTTTGCACGGTGCTCCATACCACCGGCACTCGTGCCACTCAGTGTCCGCCAGGTCTCTGTATCCATCCCCGGAGGCCTTAGTGAAAAGGGAAGGGAATGAAGGAGTTCATAAAAATAAATTGTGTTAACTTCAATTTTAAGGGTTATAAAAACGAATTAGTTAACTGCAAATTGTATTCTGCAATTTGTCCCTTTTATAAACTAGAATCATGTTTCTGGTACTGTACAAAGCATTTGTTAGGTTAGTGCTACAAACATGAATTCATGCAAATTAGAAAGTTTACAGAGAAGCGGTAAAACAAAATTGCAAAAAGGGAAACAGTGTTGAAGGAATTAATAAAAATTAATTAGGGCTCAATAAGGGTTAATATTTTTACTTACGCATAACAGTAACCTATGAATAAAAGCTACAATAGTAGCTTTTATTCATAAATGCATGCAGAGCATTACACTCCTGCAGATTACACCGGGAGAATGGAGCTCAATCCAGGAGATTACACATGGATTACACATGGAGTACGGAGCTCAATCCTTGCAGATTATACAGGATGAATGCAGCACAATCCTTCTCTGTTACACAGGGAGAACAGAGATCCACCCTACAGTTTGCACAGGGAGAACAGAGCTCAGTCCAGCAGATTACACAGGGGGTATGGAGCTCAATCCTGCAGATTACACAGGGAGTATGGAGCTCAATCCTACAGATTACACAGGGAGAACACAGCTCAGCCCCACAGATTACAAAAGGAGAACAAAACTCAGTCCAGCAGATTACACAGGGATCAAGCAGCTCAGTCCTGCAGATTACACAATGAGAACAGAGCTCAGTCCACCAGATTTACACAGGAAGACTGCAGCTCAAATTGACAATAGAGCGGCCTACTGCTGGTTACATAGGGAGACCTTAAAGTGTACAACTTTTGACCAAGTTTATTAAATGGACCATTTATGTATTTTGTACAAGGTGATAATTTTCTGTCCTGAGTGCCTCTTGTAAACAGTTACATGTTTTCGTGTTCAAGAGGACCTGCAGCCATATCTGGCCACTAGACGGCAAATGGAATGGCAATACGGTTAGGAAACCTTGTCCAATCACTGTTGTTTTTTCGTGAGATAAGCCAATGGCAGATGTGTTTGCATGCAACCCAAGCATTTACTGTGCGTGTATTGCTCGTTGAAACTGTGCCAAAAGTCTTCTTGGGGCTTCACGTTTCATTGTTTTCTGCTGTCTACAACCTAGTATAGAATCCGCCAAGCTTTTTGAACCATTGTAAAATGGATGAACAGCGGCCTTATTGGCACTCAAGCCATTATCTTCCTGTCTTGAGACACAATGAAACTTTCACACGGCGCCCCATATGGACGCACGGAAGCTTCATAACCTTCCTCCCATCTCCAAAACAACAGGAAAACAGTCCACTGATAAACAGCGGAGTCCGCCAGCTCCTGTCCTGGGCTGCACCTTCGCCTGCAAGTGAACATTCCCCCCCTCCAATGCCACGCTCGCTGTTTGTGTTTGCCCTAAGTGCCGTCAAAATAATTTCCGTCCATGATTCCTCCTTGAAGTTCACTGGGAAGCTTTGATAGTTGGAAGGACATGAAATAATCTTTGTTTAGATCATTCAGACTGTCACACAAGACCACCCCCCGCTGTGAAATGCTCAGGTCAGACAGACGCATCATTGTTCGGTGAATCACGGCTTTAAGATTCAATTAAATCCAGTTTAGTCTGCCTCGCAGCCGCAGAGTCCCCCCCTTCCCTGCCTCCCGGAGAGCAAACGAGTATTTTAACAAGTTAGAAAGACTGAGCCGTGTACTGCGGGAGCACGGATCTGTGACACCGAGCCAGCCTATGAGAACCGGGATTAGCACAGTCCCCAAACTAATAAGCCCAGCGCGGCTCCTCGCTCGTTAGGCCCAGTGTCATGTGCTCGTTGGAGATGTTCCATCCTAAGGCTTTACAGGAGGGGAAAACTGAGAGGTCTAGTGGGTCACTGCTTCTGGGGACATGTAGCATTTCCTCTCGGAGGCTTTTATGTGCCAATTATGAATCTCTCAGCAGGGAAGAGCAAAGTAACTAATGAAAAAAATCTAATTAAAGAATTCCATATTAGACTTTCGCCTAAATGACCAATTCTGATGGCTGAACTCCAAAGCTCTCAAAGTGTCAACATCATGTCACCAGATGAGATCACCTATAGGTGTACATGAGACACAGCACCCTCTAGGAATGTGTTAAAGCCAATCTACTCCAAAACCTTTTTTTTAAAGTATTGGATGGATTAGGGAAGGGTTTGGCTTTTTATTTTTTTGGTGCTGTCTAAGCACTGTTGGTGAGGATTCTCCTCACCTCTAAAAGAAATGAGGTGGGACTGAAGACACTGGGAAACTGGGAAACACAGCAATAAGAACCTGACAAATGTTCTAACATTTCCCCCCAAAAAATCCTATTTTGTCCCTGTTGGAAACTTTCCAAAGAAGTGAAAAACTTTTACTGTTTACTAACAACCCTTTGCCCCTCCCGTCCCCATGGCTGTGATAATATTACTATCCCAATTAAAATACAACCTTATGGGTACACTGTGGATATCTTAAGTTGATCAGTATTTTAGTTTTGCATGGCACACAGAACAGCCTTGCCTGGCAGGGCTGGAGAACTGATTTTGTTCTCTGCTGCAGTTTAGTAACACTTACAGGTGTTGTGACCAGACAGTTAAAGGAGAAACAGCAGTCTGGTAATCTCATCTCTCTGTCACTCTTTTCTCTCCTCCTATCAACATGACTGTGCTGCTTCTCCTGCCCCATCTCTGAGCTCTGCTGTGCAGGGGCTGATACCAAGTCAAATTGAGGTATTTACATTGCTTGTTTTTAAAAGAAAAGAAATACATTGAATGTATGTATGATGTATTATTGAATACAGAGCTGCATTAACTTGTGTCTTTTAAACATGTTTGGAGTTCAGCTTTAAAATGGCTCCTGGAGGTTATAGAAGCGCTACTCAACTATTCGGTACCTGTTCTTCTGCTCAAAAGTGGCCCCTATTAGCCTCACTACTTTATTACAAAAAGAAGACAACAGGCAGTAAAATAAAAAAAAAGGTTTTTTTTAGAGTTTATTACAGGAGAACTATGGGGTCAGTGTTTTCCCCCATAGTTCTCCTTAGGGTAACGGGAGGACGCTAGCTAGCTACAGCTCACGGTATACTGAGACGCCGCAGCCAGAGCGGATAACGACTTAGATGACGGGATCCGCCCAGCTGCGTGAGTGACAGCTGGCTCTGCCTATCTAGAGGCAGAGCCAGCTGTACCCGCCCCCTCCCCCGTCCCTTCTGCCAGTCAGCGCTGGCGGATCGGAGCGGTGAGGGGGGAATCCAGCCCCTCCCCCTGTCACGGCAGAGAGCCGTGACAGGATCGAGAGGCGAGCGAACCCGGTATGTGTTCGCTCACCTCCCGATCTACTGAGCCGACCTGTGACAGTCTCATTGTCACAGGTCGGCTAGAACTATGAGGTGAGTGAAAAGCACTCACCTCATAGTTCTCCTTTAATTATTAGCAAAATAATTGAAAGTGACAATGCACAAATATCAAACACATGCACAAAAAAAGGGTAAGACGCACCTCAACCTAACCACTGATCCATCACATTCTCAAACAATGCATCCCCCACGCAGCTACCTCCTCATGTATCACTGGCCCCTCCCTTTTAGATTGTAAGCCCTCAGCGGCAGAGCCCTCCTTACCATCTTGTCTTGAATTGTATTGTAATGTCTTCCTTATATTGTAAAGCGCTGTGCAAACTGTTGGCGCTATATAAATCCTGTATAATAATAATACAAAGAGCAATAAAATAAATAAACACATCTACATAATATACCCCCAAAGTCTACCCGCCAAGTTAATAAAAAAAAGAGTACATGGCTATTTTTTCAAGCACATTTCGTCCAAGTAGCTCAAAGCGTAAAATTGGGAGTTTCCACTTTCGCAGAAATCATTTCACTCATCGCTGTGTGTTTATAGGTGAGAAAGCTTGGCCAGTTACAGCTGTGAGAACCCTTGTTTCATCGATAGTTTGATCTATATTGGGATTAGTTCTGAATAACCAGTCACATAACTGGTGGTTAGTTGGACAACACAAGGCGTGATTCACTATAGAAACTTGACCGAGTCCGCTTTCTGCATCGACACCTCTCTGCTTTTTCTCTGCCTGCCTGAATTAAACGTCGGCGGCGCCTCTGCCCAGCTTGTTCCCAGTGTGAAAATCCATTTTCCGTATTATGGTTTGGTGGTCTCCCTGCAAATGACTGTATTTATTACAGACAAACAGGCAGCCAAACACAAGGGAACCGAACGCCTACAGACACTGTTCTGCCGCAGCCACACAGACACAGCTTTAGGCAGGGTGCCGCGTCCCGTCGTTTTGTGCGCAAGCTCTTGACTGAATGCCTGCATTGTGCAATATTACAGAGAGAGAAGGGCAAACCACGGTATCCCACTGCAACCAATCAACAGTGGCTTTTTAGTGACTTGACAGCTCTGAAACAATGAAAAATAAGGTCTCAGTAGCTGAGACTTCATCTTTCTGAAATCTGCACTTCATCATTCTTTAAAGGCATAGTCCACCTTTTTTCAAAAAAAAGTTCCTAAATGTGCCCACATTACTAAAATAAAAAAATTGTGTTTATTAAACGTTTGTATTGAATCCTGCAGAGCATTGCAACCGTGATCAGTGCATCCCACCACAGGTCCTTATCAGTTATGGGGCTAGAGGAAGTAAATAATGTATTTTAGATTGTAAGCCCTCACGGACAGGGCACTCCTTACCATCTTGTCTTGAATTGTATTGTGATTCTAATGTCTTCCTTATATTGTAAAGCGCTGTGCAAACTGTTGGCGCTATATAAATCCTGTATAATAATAATACTACAAGTGCGGTGATGTCACTCCCTTTGTGCTGGCATGATCTCTGCTATGGTGGCAGAATGGGACTTGTAGTCTTTTTCCCATTCATAGATTCCTGTAAATGGATCCGTGAATGGATCAGATGCAGCCACGCACATCCATGCTGAATTTAAACAACAACAGGATGCCTCAGTTGGCCATAACTGCCCCAGACCTCTCCTCTCCCCTCCGTTAGGACGTAGAGGGTGCCTCAAGGAACCACATCCCAAGTATTTTTTTACATGGGGGATAGGGCTGTGGTTCCTTGTGGCACCCCCTAGGTCAATATGGAGGGGAGAGGGGAGGTTTGGGACAGATATGGCCAACTGGGGCAACCTGTTGATGTTTAAATTCGGCATGGATGCGTGTGGCTCCATCTGATGGATCCAGAAGTCCAGTACTAGACACAGACCGAGACCTTACCTAACCTTTTCTAGAAGTCCGGTACCAGGTACAGACCGAAACCTTACCTAACCTACTCTAGAAGTCCGGTACCAGGTACAGACCAAAACCTTACCTAACCTACTCTAGAAGTCCGGTACCAGGTACAGACCAAAACCTTACCTAACCTACTCTAGAAGCCCGGTACCAGGTACAGACCGAAACCTTACCTAACCTACTCTAGAAGTCTGGTACCAGGTACAGACCGAAACCTTACCTAACCTACTCTGGAAGTCCGGTACCAGGTACCTGGCCTTGGGGCAGCAGAGAGAGTAAACCCGGCACTGATCACATGACCTGCCATGGCGCCTCTTCTAGTAGAGGATCCCCCACTACAGTCAGGCCCACTACTGACCAGTCTTGTTGTGACATCATTAAGCTATCGATGGAGTCTCTAAGGACCCCAATGTTGGTCTCTTCTTTCAGCCAATAGGAAGTGTGCACTTGACCAGGAAAAGACACAGATGTTTGAAGAATCACCCTCCCACTCTGCAGTGAAGAAGAAAAGGCTCTGGACCCAGCTTGTCATGTGACCGCAAATTCAGATAAGAAATTGTGGAATATTAAAGATCTGATCAGTGGATTAGCCAGAAGGGGTGTAAGGTGGGGGGTGCCCTGGCCGGAGATAAGCTTTATCCAGTTGGTCTTTGGTGGTTTTACTTTTTCTTGATGGTTTTGCCGATTGACGGCAGTCGGGAACCGAGCAGCTTGTCTATCAGGGAGCGAAATCGCGAGCTGCAAGCAGCGAGACTGGAAAATGTTCGTCCTCTGACACGTCCACGTATTGGTCATATCTGATTAATGTGGGAACAGGACGTGAAAACATTTCACAATTAAACATTACTTGAGTAACGCCCATACGTGGGCGAGTCATGTGAATGTTTCCCTTATCGAGTTCATAAAATGATCTTATTTTATGTCTGAACAGACGGTGGAGATTTGTATGAACTGACCCTCCTCCATGGCGTTGTATTGTAACTGTGCTGTACCCTTTATATTGTAAAGTGCTGTGCACACTGTTGGCGGTATATCAATCCTGTATAATAATAATGAGCTCAGGTCACCATTGTGAACGCTTTGCAGTGCGTCTATGCATAGACCGAGAGCCTGACAATTTCAGGAGAGAGGAGGGGCCTGGCGCCAGGGGCGTCCCGAGGCCGGGTGTCACCCAGAGCGTGGGATGAGGTATGCCACCGGGTCCCTCCTCTCTCCTGACACTTTCGGGCTCTCGGTCAATTAACAAAGTGCTCTCGTGGAGGAGAAGGAGGCGGACAGAGGATCAGGGCTGACAGGTAAGAGGGCTTGACCGCCCGTCTACCCCAAGTGCCGGCAACCAGTGATGTTACAGGTTACCGGGAGCTGGATGCAGACATCCCAACGTTCCGGGAGTCTCCCGCTATTAGAAAGCGGCTCCCGGCCGCCCGGGAGAGAAACATTTTCCCCCGCAAAGGTTTACTCTGCTTTATCTAGAAGAGTAAACCTTTCTCTGCTGTTTTTTCACCCGTTTGTTTCTGACATCGGGGCCGCCGGCAGTCAGAGAAAGAAAAAAAAGCATAGGAGTGAATAGCTAGGCTTCTATTGGCTATTTCAATTTGCAATAACCAATAGCAGACTAGCTATTGCACCCGCCCACTGCTGCTGTCCATCAGCAGAGCTGGACCTGAAGTTCTCCATCAGGTCCTCCTCTGCTGATTGACAGCAGCAGAGGGCAATAGCCAGCTTGCTATTGGCTGTTGCAAATTGAAATAGCCAATAGA
>NW_017306795.1:785252-804553 GCF_000935625.1 Nanorana parkeri | reverse complement strand
GGGGAGAAGAGGTGTAGGGGGGGGGGGGACAGAGGGCACCTCCCTGAAATAAGAAGGACACCTCCCTGAAATGACTTTTTTTCAGGTTGGGATCCCTGTGGATGGGACGCCGGACAAAGCGCCCCCAGTTGCTATGAGACAGTCAAGGAGACATGTACGGGAGAGAAGAAAAGTCAGCTGTCTTTGTGTGCCGGCAAACTTTCGCTGACCCTCCCCCCCTCCAAGTGGCGCCCAGGGCATATGCCATATGTGCCATACCCTGGATACACCACTGCTCATAATGCATGTTTGTGCAATCTGATTGTAACATGGTCATCCCAGCACCCTAAGGCCCCATTCACACACGAATCGGCCTGCACGTACAGCTCCGTGCTGCGTCCGGGGCCGTACCAAGTAGCTGCCGGGAAGGACAGGTGCTGCGTGTACGCCCCCCTACGCTCACCTCATTTGCAGGTCCGCAGGGGTGCGGGTTTTCTGGCCGGGACGCATTCCGGCGGCGTATGAATACGATCACCCGCACCCCTACGGACCTGCAAATGAGGTGAGCGTAGGGCGGTGTAGCCCCATAGAGAAGGACGGGGGCTGCGTTCTAATCACACGCAGCACCTGTCCTCCCCGGGAGCAACTTGGTACGGCCCCGCACGCAGCACAGAGCTGTACGTGCAGGCCGATTCGTGTGTGAATGGGGCCTACATCCACGCCTAGCAATCTGGGTGGAATCCCGGTTCTGGAGACTCAAGTCTAGCAGACAGTCACACGTCACAGAAGATTCCAGGGACAGAACATCACAGGTCAGGCCTGCCCCTGGAAGTGAGAGACTGCAGGCAGGTCCTAGACGTGTGCTGCTGCCTTCCCATTGTGTAATGTGGGTTATTCTACGAGGAGCGCGGAATATTACGGGAAAAGTGTGACTTGTAACACTAACCACAGAGCAATGCTCTGCGTCTGGCAGGAGCCGAGACTCTGTTTAGTTTTACAGACAATGCGTTATAGATCACCGGCTACGTGCTTAGTCACGGTTTTCTCTTCTACATTTCTTTTACCATCATATACACAAAGGCGAAAAATCTGTTCGGGGGCCCACACAGTCTGGAACCCGTTCAGGAAAATACTCCCCTCCCCCAATTTTTATTAAAATGAAAAAAAAATCTCAAAGCTGGATTCCGGCCTCCTCTTCACTCTTGCACACCGGCTCCTCTCCCGGACTGACATTGCTTCCTCTGATTTCACTGCACACTGCGAGCTTCTCACAATGTGCATCAGAAGCTGCAGCACATCAGATAGAGCCCACCTCATTTCCTGGCTGGAGGACATCCAGCATCATGTAGCCCTTTCCTCCCCAGCCTAACTGCCCCTCGCCCCGCCCTTTTCATTCATTGGATTTCACTTCTTTCAATCATAGAGGCTCAGCATCACATGTGGGTGTCATCTAGAGCAGGGGCGTCCAGAGGCCGGGTGTCACCCGGAGCGGATATTGGGTGACACCCTGCTGCGGTGTCATCGCGCATGTGCGTGACGTCACCACGCGTGTGCGCAATGACGTCATTGCGCATGTGTGACCATCTTTGTGAGAGAGGAGGGCACTGTCACCCGGCGGGATGAGGTATGTCGCTGGGTCCCCTCCTCTCTCCTGACACTGTCGGGCTCTCGGTCCATGACCGAGTGCCTGACTGTTCGGAGGGGGTGACCCCAAAATGATTGTCAGTCATTTTGGTGTCACCCCTCCAATGGTGTCTGCATGCAAATACAGCCATCTTAGGGATGGCCACTTCTCCAGACTGACACATTCACCAAAGCATTTTGATATTTGAAAAGATATTTTGAAAGCATTTTGATATTTTCATAACTCCTCCCAAGAGCCAGCCCACTATCTATCTATCTCTCATCTATCTATCTCTCATCTATCTATCTATCTATAAAAAATAAGAAAATAATTATAAAAAATAAACAATAATAAGATAAAAAAATTATAGAAAAGTAAATAAGATAAATGTTTTCTTCTGTTTCAATAAAAAGTTTTTTGATCTTCAAATTGAAGTCAGTTGCCACTGATTTTTTTACAGTTATAAATAAAAAGAATCTTTATTACCAAAATTCACTTAGTGGGAGAAAAACGGAATATGATACTGAGATCAAAAATCGCTTAACTGCGTTCTGCTTCTCAGTTAAAGGGACATTCCGCATCTTCCATCCCCACAAAATGACATATCGGTGAGAAGGACCTTTCCCGGTATTCTACAGCAACTTAGGAGGTGCAGAGCCCCCCGACAAAGCTCTTTACTATTGGCCCCCCTTCACACCTGAGGCACGCGTGAATGCCCCCATAGGGCAGCCCATTCATTTCAATGTGCACGGCAAAGAAGCTCATGCAGCATTTCGAGCTGTGAGCTTTACAAGGTTTTTGACTGACATTTTGTGTAGACCCACACCTTGCTTGCCCCATTTGGGGCGGCTTTAGTACTAATGATATCACAAGGGGGCACACGCTTTTTGTGGGTTCATGCGCAAGTGTGAATGCGGCCTCAGTGCTCATGCACATGGGCACCTGTACCCATACAAAGTCAATTCGTGGACAGCACACTATCTGCAAGGATTTTGCATGTTCTCCCTGTGCTTGTGTGGGTTTCCTCCGGGTACTCCAGTTTCCTCAAACACTCCAAAGACATGCTAGTAGGTTAATTGGCTCTTCTCTAAGTTGGCACTCTATGTATGTATGTGAGATAGGGACCTTAGATTGTAAGCTGCTTGAGGGTAGGGACTGATGTGAATGTGCAACTGTGTAAAGTGCTGCGTAAATTGTCGGCGCTATATAAATACCTGTAATAAATAAATAAAATTTGTCCGCATTTCCCCACACCGGGGAGCTGCAGGTGCTGAGTACAGCCACCTATATAAGTCAATGGCTGTAGACAGGTATAGTTCAGTACTTCCTCAGGGCTCATGCACATGGGTGCCCATTCAATGTTAATTTGACTGTATTTCCCCCCTCCAGGCAGCCTCAAGTGCTTAATACAGTCTCCCATATAAGTCAATGGCTGTAGGTGGGTAAACACCTGTACTTCCATAGGGCTCAAATACATGGGTTCGGCTAACGCGGCTGTGTGAGGTGCTGAGTACAGCCTCACATATATGTCAATGGCTGTAGGTGGGTATACACCAGTACTTGAATAGGGCTCATGTACAGCGGTGCCCATACAATATTGATCCGGCCATATTTCCCCCCCACCAGGGAGCCACAAAGTGCTGAGTACAGCCTCCTATATAATTCAATGGCATTATATTTCAGTACTGGCTTAGGGCTCATGCTCATGTGAATACAATGTTAATTTGACTGTATTTCCCCCCACCAGGTGCTGAGTACAATCTTCCATATAAGTCAATGGCTGTAGGTGGGTACATGCATGTACTTCTATAGAGCTCATACACATGGGTGCCTGCACCCATACAACATTAATTTGGTTGTATTTTCCTCTGCCAGGGAGCCGCAGGTGCTTAGTACAACCTCATACTGTATATAAGTGAATGGCTGTAGGCGGGTATCTGCTGGTACTTCCATAAGGCTCATGCACATGGGCAATGGTTGTAGGTGATACACAGAAGGTATATGCTGGTGCCTCTATACACCTGTACCTGCACATGGATGTATGACCCTGAATGCAGACAGTCTGCGTTCAGAGATGTATGTCCATGTGCATATGCAGGTGTACAGAAGGACCGGCGTATACCTTCTGTGTACAGCCATTAACAAATATAGGAGGCTGTACTCAGCACCTGTGGCTCCATGGCAGAGGGAAATATGGTTGAATTAATGATGTACTAGTACAGGTGCCCATGTGTATGAACCCTATGGAATTACCCCTGTATACCTACCTACAGCCATTGACTTGTTTAGGAGGCTGCACTCTGCACCTGTAGCTCCCTGGTTGGGGAAATAACCACCGAATTAATGTTGTACAAACATGCATGTGCATGAGCCCTATGAAGGTACCGGCGTATAGCTGCCTACAGCCATTGACTTATATATGAGGCTGTACTCAGCACCTATGGGTTCCTGCAGAGGTAAATATGTTCGAATTAACATTGTACGGGTAGAGGCACCCATGTGCATGAGCCCTTATAAAATATAAATCTTAGGCCCCCGTTCACACTTTTTTGCTGCGCTGTCTCGTCTTCTGTAATAAATCTGTTGCGGATCTGTGCGAATCGGTCGCAGTTAGGTTCTCTGAATTTCAGGTCGCAAATACCCAGGAAAAATGATCGCATAGACTTTACCAAAAGAAAAGCAGATTTTTTTTTTCTTTTTATAAATGCTCTCCAGTGCCCCTTGTTGGTAAGTTAAGAGAGCGTTAGAGCTTTTTTTTTTTTATTACTTTACAATAAAAATCATAGAATGATAAAAAGTTACGGCTTCCTTCCCTCCATTGCCGCACATAGGACACATGTCACACATAATCATAAAAAAAGATACATCATAGCCACATAATAGCTTCTCCACCTGTACCACATTACTACATAGTATCTTCCTCCACCACCTACAATTATAAATAAAGTCATTCTCAACTCAAATATAAAAGTCTTGGCCTGGTACACGCTTGAGCGTTTTTTTGCGCGTTTCCGCACGTACAGATATGCGTGGAAACACACAAAACACAAAAGTAAATGCATTCCAATGTGAAACATTCACACCTGCACGTTTGTAAGCACGGACAAAAAGGTGCAACGCAAGAAAAGGTGCATGCTCATTTTTCCAGGCGGTTGGGGGGCGTTCTAATTGTGGTTGTAGCGGCTAACGCGCAGAAAAATGCGCGTGTATTAAAACTTGAACGTTTTTGTCCAAAAAAACGCGTTGAACTGCTCACGCTCAGGTGTGAATGGAGCCCCTACGGTGGCTCCTTTCACACCTGAGTAGATTGTCGGTTGGAAATGTTCATTTCTGCTACGAACCCTCGTTCGATTATGGCCCGAATACCCCATCAAGCATAGTCAAATGACGATCAGCCATACTAACCAAACAATTTTAGACCATTTTTGTGTTCTTGCTATGATTTCTGATGAATGAAAACGCTCTTTTGTAACCGACGCTGCAAAACACAAACGCTAAACACGAGTAAAATGTATCAATATTCCACATTCACGCATATCAGTATTCAATCTTTTAAAAATCTGATTGTGAGGAAACATTTCTATTCCATTTAGGCCTCTGTGGTTTATTTTCCTGCCGTCGCAGTAGCCCAAACAAGTTCCAGCGGTCCTGTCGGCGCTCTCTCGCCCACCGCCGTCGTCGTCTATAGGATTATAGTCTTTCACGTTGACATTCATCTTGATAAATCATTCGCTCAATTAGGCAAAGCCTTCTATAACAAACAGGCAGGCAGGAGCAATTGAAGGACAATGATGAATAGGCCTTTAAGCGGGGCCGGGTTCCCATGGCAAGATGGAGTTACACTGATATTAGGATGTCAAGGCGACAAAAAGAGCTACAGGCCGGTGTAATGGAGAGGCAGATGTACGAATAGCGAGTCGTGTGTGCCTTGAATAACAGCCAATTAGCAGCGGCTTTTACTTGTTTGGCTCATACAAGGGAACGCAGCGACACAGGAGAAACGCGATACAGGACGGGGAAAATGTGACGGTTTCTGAACCTCATGCCGGCGCTTCTGGGATGCCCTATTTACAATGACCTAAATACCTGGGGAAATTCTGACTTGTCGGCGCTCCAGTAACAGCAGAGCAAGCAGAAATATGATGTTTCCGACAGGCAGCATCTGGTTTTATCATACTCGCTGTCCACAAAACTCTCCGAGGGTGAGATCCGTCCCGGGGATAAAGGAAATTTGGAGAAAGGAGCGAATCGGGTGACATCATAGCGCTTTGTGGCCTTTCTTCTGTCTCTTGTGAAATTTGCTTCAGGTCGGTGAGATTGACAGTCAGCTAAATTAAAAATAGATGAAAAATGAAAACAAGTGTAATGTAAAGTTTCCGTTATATAAGCAATATTTGATCTCGGTGGAGTCTTATCCACGCACAGCGGCTGGTCGGTCTTTGTCATCTTGGGTCTCATTCACACAGTCTGGCTGCAGATAGCTGTGGGAGGGATGAGTAGGTGGTTTGTGGAGTGCAGCTGCCCACCCCTGTTCATATGTAATCAGGACCATCCCTTTAATGTGGCAGGACTGAGGTTGTTGCCTCAGGCAGCATCTCTTTGGGTTATGGGGGGAAAGGAGGCCAGGCCGAGCAGCATGGCTCCCCTTTCCGTCCAGAGGGTCCCAGGTTGCTAAGAGCTGGGTAGGGAGGTGCGTAAGGGCCATACACATCTCCCCACCCAGCTGTTAGCAACCTGGGCTGTGCTGGCCAGCATCCCGCCCAGCTCCTGGCAACCAGTGATGTCACTGGTTGCCAGGAGCTGGGTGGTACGCCGGCCAGAGCATCCCAGGTTGCTAAGTGCCAGACAGCAGGATGCAGAGCTTGCAGAGGGCAGCATCAATCTTGTGTCTGGTGACTCAAGACATACTAGAGGAGATAGTCACAGACTACAAGCAAGCTACGGGAGTTGGTCAGAGACTATGAGTATGCTACAAGAGGTGGTCAGAGACTATGAGTACCAGGGGTATGCTACAGGAGATAGTCAGAGACTATGGGTATGCCACAGGAGATGATCAGAGACTATGATAATACTACAGGAGATGTCAGAGATTACGAGCGTGCTACAGATTATGGTCAGAGACTATGGAAATGCTACGGGAGATGGCCAGAGACTACAAGCATGCTACAGATTATGGTCAGAGACTATGGGAGTGCTACAGGAGATGCTCAGAGAATAAAAATATGGAAATGTTGGAGACTGGGCACAGGAGACATTCATAGGCTGGACATGCGTTATAAGAGACTTCTGGAGATCACCGCTATTACAGACCCATTACAAGTTAATGCTTCCACATTTGTGCTTCTTACATCCCCCTTTAAAAATGACATGTGTCATATTTGATATTTCCATTAGGAAAATCATAAAAAAGTAAAGAGATGGACGGCGCAGAAAAAGTAAGATTGTGTGAAAGAAATAAACCAAACCATTTAACCGCTGGAAGCCAGTCTGAAGAATATGTATCACTGCCTTGAGTAAGTACCTAGTTATGGAAAACACAGACTACCACCTGCAGGGGCATTGGGGGCCGCACAGTAAGTCCCAAAGGGAAAACCACCCTCGCTAATAAATCTATACACGGTATCCTCTTCATGCCTTGGTACATATTTGCTGATAATAAGTTCAGTGAGCACAGGATTTTGTTATTTGCACGGCATGGATGAGCGATGGATGGTACATGTGTGGCATCAGCTTTATTTATACACAGTGCAGGGCACATGCCATATCTGTTACTTGCGGCAAGCCTGTTAGGCCTATTGAGGTGCAGAATTTAATACCTGCAGCAACCAACAAATGAAGATCAGTCATCGATAAGTTATTATTCCCAAACTTTTATGTGGGACAAAATGTTATGTCCAAAAAAAAGCTGCAGAGGGACACAAAGGAGATCCGGGACATGAAAAGCCTAACAGACTCTGGTATGCAGCTGTCCTGTAATCCGAGCACACCAAATCTTCACTTTCCCTCCTTTGTTCCCTCTACATCAGCCTCTATTGGCCGCCATGGCAGGTGCTGACGGATTAAGCCAGTGGCTGAGCCGGCACAAACGCTAAATTAGTGGTTATATTTTTAAAACAGGTGAACCTCAACTGTGTGGAGACATGAGTGTTCTCAATGGGAGTTAAGGCAGAACTCTACACCCCTGTCACCCTACATAGCTAGGTAACATCCCAATCATGGAGCTTCCTGTGTCACCTCCCTTGCCTTTAGTCTCAATGGTAGACTGCAGATGACCAACTCTGGTATGATCCTTTCTTACTCCTGTAAGCTGTCTACACACCTCCTCATCCAGCTCTCAGGACAAATGTAATATATAATAACATTCCCATAGACACACTCCTAAACCTTGTGGACACCTTCCCAGAAGAGTTGAAGCTGTTATAGCTGCAAAGGGCGGGCCAACTCAATATTGAACTCTACAGACTAAGAATGGGATGTCATTAAAGTTCATGGGTGTGTAAAGGCAGGCGTCCCAATACTTTTGGCAATATAGTGTATATTACAATGACAGCAGCCTTGCTTTTACAATCTCTTGGGGTAAATAGAATAAAATGGGAGTATTCTGTACAGGTTACGAGAGTCCACAAACCAGGTCAGGTTTCAAGCTGGCCACAACCAGCTGTATTGCTCTTCCAGCATCAGAAAAGCATACAAAGTTTTATTCAGCGTTCAGTAACATAAGCAGCTTTGTCGGGAACAAAGCTGGCACGGTGCCCCCTGCCAGGTGATGGCAATCGCCCAAGGCATGGAGTCTAGGTGACAGGTGGTCTTCACCTAAAGGAGAAGATGGACTGTAGTGATCCAGGTTTTCTTTGCTGCAAAGGTGGCACCAAGTCACGGCCCTCATCATCACCCACCAAGGGGGTGTCTGGAACGAAAAGGCTACAGTACAAAGACTGTTCACAAGTTGATAAGCAAGATAGGACTCAGAACCAGGCAGAGGTCATGGCGGGTGGAAGGTAAGATAGTAGTCAGGTCAATTAGGGTTGGCAACAGACACACAAGAAGGAGAGTAGCCAGATCAATCCGGGTTGGCAATAGTCTGGCAATAATGTCAGTAGTATACAGTAGCTCTCAGGCACTCTAGGGTAGCTGGCAAGAAGTCACAGCACTGCCCATGAGATGGAAAAGGTTTTAATGCCAGTGAGCATGCCAAGCACAAGGGATGTCCGCTAATTGCATGCCGATGCACGCTAACCCACTTGCGCACACTCATACATATGACCCTGACTAGCCATAGTCAAAAAGCAAAAAAGCTGGCAAGTGTTGGATGTGGCAGATGAGCAGGACAGGGCATGCCCCTGGCTGTGCATCCTGGAAGTAATCTGGTAAAATGAGCATTTAAAGAATTCAAGCTTGTTCAGCCATTATTCCAAATCAAACCTATGTCTATCAGGGATGAGGACCCTGTGTCTTCATCCATAAAATAAAAGTTGCTTTGACATGCAAAAAGCTGCTACCTCACAGAATCTCTCCATAGAGCCAATTGCTCATGTACTCAGGACAAAGTGCACCCTTTCCTCACCAAACTAGGATTCCGGGAGCTGGGGCTCAGACACCCAACACTGTCACCTAGGGGCAGGAGGAGAATGCTCAGCTGTGTTGCAACTTGGAGATTACACGGGACTGTCTTTCTTTGCTACTTGCAGCCGAACTGTGCAGCTGGGTAGCCAAGGGTAGTTGAGTATGTGCATCCATGTAGGGCAACCGTGAAGCGAACCTGTTCCTTTGTCTTGCATGGGCAGAGCACAGGTGCTATTTGAAGCACAACTCCTGGATTCCTCCTCCTCCAGTCCTTGCCCTCATCACAATTACACCCCAGCCGCATTTTTTTTCCAGCTTTCTTCTGGACATGTGATGCATTGGGTCCTCTTCCTCTTCACTACTTCTCTAGCAGTGGACGGTCCTGAATGATCCAGATAACAGGCTCATGTAATGATGCAGCTGATGTTCTCAGCATCACTCTTCTGTGAGCCTAGGGTGGCCACTGGGAGGACGTGTCCATGACAGCCTGGGCTCACAGGTAGTGAGATGAATGATGCTGGACGGAGGACATAAGAGGACAGGCAGCTTTGGATGGAGCGCTGGGTGAGTTTGTAGGGGGAACAGTCCTGGAGGCCAGGGTGAGTATTGTAGCAAGCACCACTTATTTATTTTAGACATCTTCAGGATTTTTTATTTTTCTCTAAAACTGGAGTTCTGCTTTAAACACAAAGTCAGCCCTGCTTTTGGAGGCATCTGGGTAAGCATGATAAATGAGCATCTAACTGAAACAGTGCGGCTGCCAGCGAGGGCTTGGTGTGGTGAAAACAGGAAAGAGGTCCTGACTCTGGTGCGTGTATATAAATATATACTTGTTCCATCTTCCTTCTATAATGAGGACGGAACTTCTGCAAAAGCTCCTTGGAGCTGTTATCAGGGTACTGCAGGCCTGCGGTTTACAGGCTCTCGCAATAATTGTTATAACTGCCGCTTCTTCTCACAAACAGGACACGCAGTCCAAGAGCTCCAGTTTGAGCCACTGAAAGTGGGTTACAAGGCTCCGCCCACCGCATTTAGTCTCAAGCAGAAATATGAGCAAAACATTGCTAAATGCCTTACAGGTGAATTCCAACTGTTCCCCTCAAGTAACACAGAAATCACAGAAGCTTGTGACTTACTCTTATTATTATTTTTTTTCCTTTGGGCCATGTACATTTCTGCAGTGTGTGAATACATGTGCGTTATGGTGCACTGTAGTACATTAAGTCAGACCATTGAAATAATAGGCTGGCAATACGCAAAAACATCCCAAAAATCAGACATGCCACAAAAGGTTTGGCACAATGCATTATGGTGTATTGGCATGCATTGATGCGCACTGAAACAGGTGTGTTGCCTTGTACACTGGGTGTGGCACGTTGCCAGGGGATTTTAGGCACATTAAGGTGCAATGGCAGCCCATTTTTCTTTTAAGGACTGCCTTAAAACCGCGCACGTTAACAGGTGAAATAATGTACCACAAAGAAGTGAATGGGTCCTGCAGCTTTCCTGTGTGTAGTGCTTACCTTTAGAGGCACCTGTGAGCTGCACCTTGTATGTCTATCAGTCATTTTGGCTTGTAGACATTTTTTGCTGAAGCTGCAAGGAAGATCTTGACGCTCACAGACAAGTCTTGGACACTTTAAAGCGGGTAGGATAACATGAAGGCTAAGAAGATTCCAGATCGCCACCAATGCCATGGGCACTATTCTTTGTCATGGCTTCTGGAATACAAACTACCTTGCACTGGCAGAGAACACAGGGAGGAATTGTCATTCAGCCCTGTGCCACATTCACCCATTGAGGCCCTTTCATATGTGATGGCTTGTAGTTTTGTTTAAAGTGGAACTTCATTAAAAAAAAAAGAAGTGAGTACCCCTCCACGCTGCAAGAGTTCAATGTTGTTTTGTCTGAGGGAATAGGTGTAAGCAGGCTTCCTGCAGGATTCTGCAGGAAGCTGCCCAACCAGTCTCCAAAGCTGCTTGACTGGTCATGATCCCTCCATCATCACCATGTACAATGCTGGAGTAGTAGTTCTTCATTGGAAGTGAGGACATCAAGAACCCTGCCCACATCCCCGGGCATTGAAACGAGGGGAATGAGGACTATGGTAAGTATTTCTGCTTATTCCTCTACCTCTTGGTAAAATGAGGCAGTGCAGACAGGAGCCCCCTGCAAGGGTTATTTATTGGGTTGAGTCATCAGTACAACTTTTTGTAGAAAATCCCTTAGCCCTTTAAGAATATATCATCTAGAACTCACCCTGGGCCTACTTAAAGTGGACATTGCACATTTGCTTTTGTGGCAGCCCCCCCCCCACCAGTTGGGGGGATGAAAACTGCAACTGACATCTGCATTCTAATAATTTGGGAAACAACCCATATCTTATAATGAGATCCAAACTTTGAGTTATTGCTTTAAACCTTCATTTCTAAAGTTTAACAAGCCCTGTGGAAGAGGGTTGTGTCTGCCCCCAAAATGCATTGGCTCTTTGATCCACATAATTAATAAACTTCTTTATGGACTCTGACATCTGTTTTGGTCTGGCACTCTTCTTTTCTGTCCAATCACATTTGTTTGCGATATAGCGCACCACAACGCAACTGCGCATTAGAGTTGCATTAGCACAATGCCATAGTGTTATGTCATCCTAAAGCGGAATTTAAAAGACGGAATGGCTGAAAATGGGCACTCAGACATTGGCGGATGATGATTATGATGTTGTACAGCACAACAACTCCCCCACATGTGGCCAGATGACACCAGCAACAAAACAGCAAAGAAAACATCTCATTTTAGAGGAAGACATGTGAAAAGGTTAATGAGGATGTAAAAGGCCGCTCTTCCAGTAAGCAGACAGCCTGAAACATGATCTCCGAATTATAACACACAATGGAATTTTTATTGAATGGCCAGGACACAATTGGGGGAAGGAAGATGAAGGGGTTGTGGTAAGGCTATCAGCAACGTTAGCAGAGAAGAGAGCTGATGGCAAGCAACAGGCGTATTCCTATTCTCCAAGACTAATGGTCAAGGTGTAGTAGCGCAAAGCAACCAATCAGAATTCTTATTTATTTGGTTAGTGAACTGAATTGGTTGCTATAGTTCACTTCACTTTTTTCATCCCTATTGGTCACAGCACTGGAATCTTGAACAAGCCTTATGTCATTTTGGTGAGCTGGTGCCAAATATTCACAAAGTCCCGTATAGTGACATGATGGACTACAATCCTCCCCCTCATAAAAAGTTAGCAAGTTAGTTAGGCAGGAACGGTCTTTCCTGAACCCATGCTGATTGTCATTAACTATCCCGTTTTCCTGAACAAATTCTACCAGATAATCCTTTATTATGCCCTCTAGCATTTTACAAACTACCGATGTTAGACTGACCGGCCTATAGTTCCCAGGTTGGCACCTTGCCCCCCTTCAATGCATTTTTAAGATTTAACTCCTTTCAATTTAACTGCAGCAGAGAAAAGTCATGTCACCGTTCTGTCTGTGCTGTCTACCATGGATGTGTAAATCATATGACTAGATGGACAAAAAAAACTAATTCTTTGTTGGGTAAGACAATTCCCATATTGTCCGGTATCCCGTATTTCAACTGTATATTTAGCTGTTTGTTCAGAAAAGAATAGAGGTGACAAGATGCTCCATTGACCATCTCCCCCTCAAACTCTGTTTCCTTGCTAACTTCTGAGATCCCTGTTTCTGAGTCTTTAGAAGGAACGTTTCAGATTGAAAGCCAAATATACAATTTTTCATATGTACCTGACCAAAAGAATAAAAAAAATATTTAAAATATATGTTTTTAATCCTAAACATGAAGAAAAAAATGGATAAAAAAACATATAACAGGAAAGCCCTCGGATGGCTTTCCCCTCTCCTCCAGAATCTCTGGCTGATGCCAGCTTGATGGACTGGTACCAAACATTTAGGAAGACTCACACATAAACAGCTGTGGGAATGATGTATGCCGATCTGCCAAGATTATGGGTAATGTTGGCCCATTAAAAATTTAATGGCATTTCACGCTATGCTGCAACATGTGCCACTGTTGTAATGTAATTGATTGATCTAGTTAACATAACAGCTCCCACAACAACCCACCAGTACTAACAGGCTTATAATTTGCATTTTGTGCCTTGGACAAAGAGCCGGCCTGGGTGTGGCATATAGATTGTAAACCAGTTACTTGGCTAGTCCAGCAGTCCCTGCCAAAATATTGAATACATTAGGTCGGAACATATGATAAGTAGAATTGGAGTACATGCCTGGCTTATGTTCTGCCCCACACAGTCCACGGCTTCCTAGAAATCTTGCCAGTCTTTTTTTCTTCTTCCTGCTTTGCTAACCAGAGTTCTTATTTGGCAACCAATCTGGTGATGGTGGAGTGAGACTGTTAGATGCCTATTTCCCCGCACAATGATCCACAGTACATTGCCCATTCGTTTTCTACAGGCCCTCAAAGTGCCTCCACAATCCCCCAAAAAAACATATGTACCTGAGTCCTTCTTTTCCAATGCAGCACACCACAATGCTTGTATATTTCAGTTATGCATTGTGATGCCCGGAAAGGGCAAAAGCATACTTTGGGACCTATTAAAATATGTGTGATGTCCCCGAAATGCATATCCCCAAAGCTAGCCAGTTAACATGGAAATGGGCACAGAACAGTGTAAATCTGCCCTAAAGATTTTTGCTGCCTATCTTTAAAAAAAGTAGCATTGATCCTTCTAGTGGGATCAATATTGCACAACAAAATCATACATTTATTTAATATCCCTGAAAGCATACGCAATATGCAAGACCTGAATGTCTTTGCATTTGGTCACAAAAAATCACATTATAAAAGTATTCTACAATAAACAGAGCCTCCATATTGATATATTTACACGAAAATGTTCAATTAATCACCAGATGTATTTGATTTGTGCATATTGAAATTTCTTATAAATGTAATATTTTTAAAAGCAAATATTGGAAATGGACTTTACGCTTTCCATACGCTCTTGTAGAGAAAACATATTTAAAATGTGGCTCAATTTTCCTTTTTTCATAGCCTTTAATAATGGCTAAAATGCCTGAATATATAAAAAGTAAATTAAATATGTTGAGGAAAAAAAGAAATGTATATAGTAAAAGAAAAGACAGAAGGTTTGAGTCTAGTATAGTATAGGAAATCACAAATGAATAGCAGAATATGTGGTCATCTCATACTTGTACCAACATCAGTGTATAATAATCGGAAACATGAATTTCTGTTAACCATAAACATTGTATTGTACACCACGGTGATCTAACATAAAACCCTTGGAAAATCTACAGCTACTACTTGTTTTTTCTTTACCCACCCACAATCGTGTTATAATGACACCACTTGTCCCAATATGAAGGAAATTCAATTAAATTAATTTGAAGACCTAAAGCAAACATACACACTCAATGTTTAAAAAAAAAATCCATGAATTGAGAAGTTTAAGTTTTCCGCCTAAATCCACAATCGAAACCAATTTGGCCATATCGAATTACTTTGACTTCGTTACAGCGCTGCCCAAACCCCTGTGTAAGTTTTAACTAGTAGGCTTTTCCAGGACCTGAAAAAATAAATATGGGGATTGGGAGTAGAAGAAGTTTGTGGAAGGAATGTACTAAAGATGTAACACAGCTTTCCAGTCTTAAATAATAAATAAAAGAGGGAACACGCGAGAAGAGGAGAAAGAAAAGAAAAGAAAAAAAAGGTAAGTCAAAAAATAAAATGAAAGAGGAAATAAAAGAAAAGGGAGGGAAGAAAAAGAAAAGGAAAGTTGGAAAAGAGTTAAAAGGGAATAGAGGAAAGAAAAATGGAAGAATGAAGGAAAAGGAGGATATAAAAAAGGAATAATGATAAGAGAAAGAATGAAGAAAAGGGGTAAAAAAAAAGGAGAGGCAGAAAGAAGTAAAGAAGAAGAAGGGGGGCAGTAAAGAAGAAAAAGGAAGAAAGAAAGAAGGGAATAACGTAGGAAAGGAGGAGCAAAGGAAGGCAGTAAATAAGGCCAAGAAGAAAGGGAGCAAAGAAGGAGAAGGGAAAGTAGAAGACGACAAAAAAGGAAGAGAAATGAAGGAAGGATGTGAAGAAGGAGAGGATGGAAGCAGGAAGGAAGTAAAAAAAAAGAGCAGAAGAAAGAAGGAAGTAAGTAAAGGAAAAGAGGGAGGAAGGAAGTAAAGATGGAGCAGAATAAAGATGGAAGCATGTCAAGAAGGAGATGAGAGAGGCAGGAAGGAAGTAAAGATGGAGCAGAAAAAATAATGAAGGATGTAAAGAAGTAGAGGAGGGAGGCAGGAAGTAAGTAAAGATGGAAAGATGGAGCGGAATAAAGAATGAAGGGTGTAAAGGAGAGGAGGGAGGCAGGAAGGCAGTAAAGAAGGAACAGAACGTAAAAGAGTGTAAAGAAGGACAGGAGGGAAGAAGGTACAGAGAAAAAAAAGAGGGCAGATAAGGAGGAGAGGAGGAAAAAAAGAGATCAAGAAAGAAGGAGTAGAGGAAAGAAAGAGTAGGAAAGAAGAAGAGCAGAAAATAAGATGAGTAAGAATAAAATGGAGTAAAGAAGAAAGTAAAGAAAAAACTAAAAATTAGTGAAAGAAAGCAGAAAGGGGGAAGAGTCGGAAAGAAGGAAGGAAGTTAAAAAGGAAAGGAAGAAAGAAAGAGACTTTTTTCTAGTCCCGGTGTCTCTAATAAGACAGTTTGCATGATAATTGTACGTTTCAGAGCGCTAGGTCAGTGTGAGAAGTATGTGGTTAGTGGTAAGCTGATATTTCACAGTACTCAACCAAGTGATACAACACAAGCCTTCTGGTTGAGGATGAGTCTTTCATTTAGAGAATTAGCTGTTGTTATTTGTTGACATCTGCACGTCAGAGTTCCATGGCTGATCACCAACCACGTGTCATTTTATAGATTGGTTTATTACCCCCTGAATAATCCATACAAGATGACAATTATACGGCACAGACACATGCCACAGGAGCATTTACTTTTCCAGTAGGTTGTATAATTTAAGTAGGGTTAGTTAACGCCAAACTTCTCTTGCATCAGCAGATGGCCTTTACTGTATAAGTGACGCCATCAGGTGGCTCTATAGAAATAAATGACTGTAAAGTCTAGGACTTACTGGATTCACATACCGCGGCTGTTAAAGTTTAGTGATCTTAGTAACTCTCTTCCAAAACAGTGGACGGTTGTCTGCCTCGGTTGCATCTTGCTGAGATGGGCTTTGTAGTTGAGATACAAAAGTATCTGTAACTATACAATATGGCTGTGTATACTGGTGCTATACATATAAACAGTTCCTTTACAAAAAAAAAACATTTTCCTGTGTAGGACACCTCTATGACTTTCCCAACCCAATTCTGTCTATGTAGCTGAGCAGATGAGCTGATACTGTTATTCTGGTTTTGCTGAGCAGTCACTGATTACACATGTAGGTATAGATGAACGAACTTCTGAAAAGTTTGAGTTGTAGTTTAATACTACTTGCAGGCCAATCCGAGCTGACCCATGGCTGCAATGTTTGCCTGATATTATCAGGCTTTTGATTTTTACAAAAGTGTTCATGAGTTTTGCTTTCTTGCAAATGAATGAATGCGCAGCAGACCCGGAAAGGTTTCAATCCTTTCCGGGATAAAATGTCTCTCTTGCGGGCGTCCGGGAGCCGCTATCTAATAGCGGGAGACTCCCGGAACGTCCGGGAGACTTGGGATGTCTGGTTTAGGTTAGTAAATCACCCCCCTAATGTCTGCCTGTCTCTCTGGGCAGGTTATTAACACCTCCTAGACTCCAATTATGCAAATTCAATCAACACCTGGTTGTGACTAAGAAATTATGTGGATTGGTAATTTCTTTGTACAAGTCATTCTGATTTGAGAAAGCTGGTCGGATGTCCAGTGAAACGTCTTCAAGAAAAATACAGCAAGTCCAGTTGCCTTGACTTATTTTTTTTACAGATAATGAATGTCTTGTTATTGTTGTGAAAGGTACAGAAAACATATTTCTAGGCGTGTATACAGTTTATGAAAAGAAATAAAAAAAAGTGGTGGAACAGGTCATGGTCTTGTGTGATAGGGCCGGAGATTCCTTGCGGTACACCGCATACAATTCATGTGTCAGACTGGCTGACAACAAACCCATATGCTGCATGGCTTGTTTACGTCTTGCAGTACGTTAACTGTTTCCAGCTTCAAGAGGCAGCACAATGTAATTCACCGACCTCCCATATATGTTATAATGATAGTAGAGTAAGCAGCTTCCTCTTGAGGCAACTGCTCGGCCTGATAAAGATGAATGAGGAGAACAAAACAAAATTGTTATTTTGGCTTCTCTGGTGCTTTGTGACTCGCTGGTGAAAGGGCCGTAAATTTTATTGGGTGATATGTTTCTTTTCTAGGCCCGGCCTGAGTCAACAACCAGTCCTGTCATTGCGGGTGAGAACAGTATTAGGTGGAAGCGAATTATTTTTCTGACCTAGTGGTTTTTGGTGGCTTTTGTTCTGGGTTTTTTTTGGAAATGACCTGTTTAGGTCAGCGATTGATGAGGCAACCTGTTTACGAAATGCTCAACTTTTGACCTTCCGCCACTGGAGTGCAAATAATTTTATTTCTGTGATACAAGTATTCAGAGCTGCGGCTGGCCATACACCAGTAGAATTTCATTGAAAATAAATCATTTGTGGGGCGTTCGTTATAGTTAATGGGGTCAGACTGACCATTAATTTTGACCATATTGATGAGAAAAATTGGAGCAGGATGGAAATTTCTTCTTAAACGAGGAAATTCCAACAGTGAATGTGTTTTTTTTATTCAGGAGACTCCATTAATTCCAAAAGGGAAAGTTAAAATCAACTGAAATTTCGAACTACATTCATCATGTCTCTGATGGTATTATTGAATGTTCTGACTTTTTTTTTTTATACAAAAGATTTTATTGAACATTGTGAACATCACAGTATTACAAGTTCACAAACATCGTCATATAGCGTAGGGATGCACCGATACCGGTATTTCGGTATGGAGTACGAGTACCGATATTTTTTTTTTGGTACTCGCCGATAACGAATACTGAGTACCGGAAGTCCCATTCAGGAAGCCAGGCGGCGTGTAGTGACTCGCCACCTGGCTTCCTGATTAGCCGTGCGGCATGTAAAGATTCGCCACCCGGCTTCCCGATTAGCAGAAAAGCCGTCCCCATGCTTCTCGTCGCTGGGTGACGAGAAAGCATGTAGCCGGCTTTTTGGCCAATCAGGAAGCCGGGCAGCATGTAATGACATGCTGCCCGGCTTCCTGATACCGGAAGTATCGGGCTAGGCATCTGAGCATTTGGGCAAGTACGAGTACTCGCCCAAATACTCGGCATCGGCACTGATACTAGTATCGGTGAACAAGCATATCTTTACCGTTGAGCCTGAGTAAATGTCATCCTCAGGTCCTTCTCCTATTCAGTGGTCTATGCGGCGGGCCCCCCCATCTCTGCGCCAGGAGTGTACATTGATCACATTGGTGTCCGGCGGCTGACGGGCCCCCTTCAAACCCCCCTAACCCATATCCCCTTTAGCAACCACAAAAAAAAAAGTTGGAAAAATGGCATTGCTGTATAAAGTACTGCTGAGATTTGTAGTCCTCTATAGAGGGTGCCATTCTGCATTGCTGCAATGCAGAATGGGACCTTCTATATAGAACTACAAATACCAGCTGTACTTTATACAGCAATGCCATCAATTGGGCTAAGAAAAAAATAAAATAATGATTTTATTTATTAACTTACCTTCACCTCCTCTGGCTGTTTCCTGGTGGGGGAGGCTGCAGGAAACCACCCGTGTGTGTGTCCATCTCAGCACGCGAGTGTCGGAAAGACCTGATACTCCTGATGCAGAGATGAGGGGGCCCGTCGGCAGCCGAAAACTGTGGAGGGAGCCGAGAAAAAAAAAAGCCTTCAGGCACTGCAGGGGGCAGCCCTGGGCCCCGGCCGTGAGGACCCAGCAAACAGCCACCTGAGTACACGGGCGCGCTGAGATGGACACACACAGGGTGGTTTACTGCAGCCTCCCCCACCAGGAAACAGCCAGAGGTGGTGAAGGTAAGTTAATAAATAAAATCATTATTTTTTG